>NW_017193567.1:0-9747 GCF_001704415.2 Capra hircus
GCTTTCCCTCGAGGGCTTTCCCACGAGGCTTTCCCACGAGGCTTTCGCACAGGGCTGTCCCAAGTGCCACCGTGGTGTGAGTCGATCCGCGGCTTGAAAGTCAAGGCAGTGCAGGGAAAACAGGTTTCCCTGGAATGGACTGAGACATCTGGGGGACTCTGGGAATGTGGCACGACCCTGGAGTTCCTCTCGCCTTTCCTGTGGAGAGCGCCTCCTCTTGAGATGCGACAGGAACGCCGGGAATTTATTTCCCGACACGCAGGGAAAGGATCCCTCTCTCGAGCTAGGAGTCGGAAAACGGGATCCTCTGATGTGGGCGGGACTCTCGTGATTCCTCTCGAGTGGAGACGGGTATGTCGGGGAACTTCTTGAGTTGCAACAAGGGTGTGAAAGACCCTTTGGAAGTTCCAGAGGTTAGGTGTGATTAGCCTTGAGACGCCTCAGCGGAAATGCGCGCTCATCTCTCCTGGAGGGGAGAACCTCCTGGATTTTTTCTCGAGTTGCGGCAGGTGCTCTCGACTTAGGTCGGGGACCTCAGAGACCCACTCTGGTGGCCTCAGGAAAGGCCAGTCCCCATGCGAGTTGCTCGGGGGCCTCTCGGGATTCCTCTTCCCGTCGATGCCGGTCCTCAGACCTTGTGTGGAGTCGGTGTCGGAACCTGAGGATTCCTCTCCAGTGCTGACATGGATCTTGGGGTACTTCTGGAGTCTCCCCAGGGGACTCAGTCCTCGTCTCGAGTCCGCGGCGTGCACGTGCGCTTTCCTCCCGAGCTGTAGCAGCAGTGTCCCGCTTCCCTTCGCGTGGATCAAGGGATCTGTGGCTTTCCTCGAGGCTTTCCCACGAGGCTTTCCACAGGGCTGTCCACGTGCCACCGTGGTGTGATCGATCCTCGGCTTGAAAGTCGAGGCAGTGCAGGGAAAACAGGTTTCCCTGGAATGGACTGAGACATCAGGGCGACTCTGAGAATGGTGGCACGACCCTGGAGTTCCTCTCGCCTTTCCTGTGGAGAGCGCCTCCTCTTGAGATGCGACGGGAACGCGGGCAATTCTTTCCCCACCTCGCAGGGAAAGGATCCCTCCTCTCGAGCTAGGAGGCGGAAGCGGGGCTCCTCTGGATGTGGGCGGGACTCTCGTGCTTTCTCTCGAGAGGAGACGGGTATGTCGGGGAACTGCTTGAGTTGCAGCAAGGGTGTGAAAGGACGCCTTTGGAAGTTCCAGATGTTAGATGTGATTAGTCCTCCAGACGCCTCAGCGGAAATGGGCCTCATCTTCGCCTGGAGGTAGAATCTCCTGCATTTTCTCCGAGTTGCGGCAGGTGCTCTCGACTTACGACGGGACTTCAGGGAACCGCTTTGGTGGCCTCAGGAAAGGCCAGTCCGCATGCGAGTTGCTCGGGGGACCTCTCAGGATTCCTCTCCCGTCCATGCCGGGGCCTAAGACCTTGTGTGGAGTCGGTGCCGGAACCTGAGGATTCCTCTCCAGTGCTGACATGGATCTTGGGGTACTTCTGTAGTCTCCCCAGGGAGTCAGTCCTCATCTCGATTGGGGGCATGCACGTGCGCTTTCCTCCCTAGCTGTAGCAGCAGTGTTGCGCTTCTCCTTCGCGTGGATCAAGGGATCTGTGCTTTCCCTCGAGGCTTTCACACGAGGCTTTCCCACAGGGCTGTCCCACGTGCCACCGTGGTGTGAGTGATCCTCGGCTTGAAAGTCGAGGCAGTGCAGGGAAAACAGCTTTCCCTGGAATGGACTGAGACATCTGGGGGACTCTGGGAATGGTGACACGACCCTTGCAGTCCCTCTCGCCTTTCCTGTGGAGAGCCGTCTCCTCTTGAGATGCGACGGGAAACGTCCGGGAATTCTTTCCCGACCCCGCAAGGAAAGGATCCCTCGTCTGCAGCTATGAGGCGGAAAAGGGCTCCTCTGGATGTAGGCGGGACGCCTCGTTCTTCCTCTCGAGTGGAGATGGGTATGTCGAGGAACTTCTTGAGTTGCAGCAAGGGTGTGAAGGACCCTTTTGGAAGTTCCAGAGGTTAGGTGTGATTAGCCTCGAGATGCCTCAGTAGAAGTGAGCCTCACCTCGCCTGGAGGGGAGAACCTCCTGGATTTTCTCGAGTTGCGGCAGGTGCTCTCAACTTATGACGGGGACCTCAGGAACGCACTCTGGTGGCCTCAGGAAATGCCAGTCCCCATGCGAGTTGCTCGGGGGCCTCTCGGGATTCCACTCCCATCGATGCTGGAGCATAAGGCCTTGCGTGGAGTCCGGTGCCGGAACCTGAGGATTTCTCTCCAGTGCTGACATGGATCTTGGGGAACTTCTGGAGTCTCCCCAGGGGAGTCAGACCTCGTCTCGAGTGGGGGCATGCACGTCCGCTTTCCTCCCGAGCTGTAGCAGCAGGGTCACGCTTCCCTTCCCCTGGATCAAGGGATCTGTGGCTTTCCCTCGAGGCTTTCCCACGAGGCTTTCCCACGAGGCTTTCCCACAGGGCTGTCCCACGTGCCACCGTGGTGTGAGTCCGAAAATCGGCTTGAAAGTCGAGGAACTGCCGGGAAAACAGGTTTCCCTGGAATGGACTGAGACATCTGGAGGACTCTGGGAATGGTGGCACGACCCTGCAGTTCCTCTCGCCTTTCCTGTGGAGAGTGCCTCCTCTTGAGATGCAACGGGAACACCGGGAATTCTTTCCCGAGCACGCAGGGAAAGGATCCCTCCTCTCGAGCTAGGAGGCAGAAACGGGTCTCCTCTGGATGTGGGCGGGAGTCTCGTGCTTCCTTTCGAGTGGAGCCGAGTAAGTCGGCGGGAACTTCTTGAGTTGCAGCAAGGGTGTGAAGGACCCCTTTGGAAGTTCCAGAGGTTAGATGTGATTAGCCTCGAGAAGTCTCAGCGGAAATGGGCCTCATCTCATCTGGAGGGGACAACCTCCTGGATTTTCTCGAGTTGTGGCAGGTGCTCTCGACTTACGACAGGCACCTCAGGGACCCGGTCTGGTGGCCTCAGGAAAGGCCAGTCCCCATGCGAGTTGCTCGGGGGCCTCTAGGGATTCCTCTCCCTTCGATGCTGGGGCCTAAGATCTTGTGTGGAGTCGGTGCCGGAATCTGAGGATTCCTCTCCAGTGCTGACATGGATCTTGGGGGTACTTCTGGAGTCTCCCCAGGGGAGTCAGTCCTCGTCTCGAGTGGGGGCATGCACGTGCGCTTTTCCTCCCGAGCTGTAGCAGCAGTGTCGCCCTTCCCTTCGCGTGGATCAAGGGATCTGTGGCTTTCCCTTGAGAGTTTCCCACGAGGCTTTCCCACGAGGCTTTCCAACAGGGCTGTCCCACGTGCCACCGTGGTGTGAGTCGATCCTCGGCTTGAAAGTCGAGGCAGTGCAGGGAAAACAGTTTTCGCTGGAATGGACTGAGACATCTGGGGACTCTGGGAATGGTGGCACGACCCTGGAGATTCTCTCGGCCTTTCCTGTGCAGGGCGCCTCCTCTTGAGATGCGACAGGAACGCCGGGAATTTTTTCCCAGACCACTCAGGGAAAGGATCCCTCCTCTCGAGCTAGGAGGCGTAAAAAGGGCTCCTCTGGATGTGGGCGGGACTCTCGTGCTTCCTCTCGAGTGGAGACGGGTATGTTGGGAACTTCTTGAGTTGCAGAAAGGGTGTGAAGGACCCTGTTGAAGTTTCAGAGGTTAGTTTTGATTGGCCTCGAGATGCCTCAGCAGAAATGGGCCTTAGCTTGCCTGGAGGGGAGAACCTCCTGGATTTTCTCGAGTTGCGGCAGGTGCTCTCGACTTACGATGGGGACCTCAGGGACCCGCTCTGGTGGTCTCAGGAAAGGCCAAGTCCCCTTGCGAGTTGCTCGGAGCCAGCCTCTCGGGTTTCCTCTCACTTCGATGCCGGGGCCTAAAGACCCTTGTGTGGAGTCGGGTGCCAGAACCTGAGCATTCCTCTCTAGTGCTGACATGGATCTTCGGGTACTTCTGGAGTCTCCCAGGGGAGTCAGTCCTCGTCTCGAGTGGGGGCATGCACGTGCGCTTTCCTCCCGATCTGTAGCAGCAGTGTCACGCTTCCCTTCGCGTGGATCAAGGGATCAGGGGCTTTCCCGTTGAGGATTTCCCACGAGGCTTTCCCACGAGGCTTTCCCACAGGGCTGTCCCACGTGCCACCGTGGTGTGAGTCAATCCTCGGCTTGAAAGTCGAGGCAGTGCAGGGAAAACAGGTTTCCCTGGAATGGACTGATACCATCTGGGGACTCTGGGAATGGTGGCACGAGTCCTGGAGTTCCTCTCGCCTTCCTGTGGAGAAGGCCTCCTCTTGAGAGCTACTGGGAACGCGGGTGAATTCTTTCCCCAAGACGCAGGGAAAGGATACCTCCTCTCGAGCTAGGACGGCGGAAACGGGTCTCCTTTGGATGTGGCTGGAATCTCTCGTGCTTCCTTCTCGAGTGGAGACATGGTATGTCGGGGAACTTCTTGAGTTGCAGCAAGGGTGTGAAGGACCCTTTGCAAGTTCCAGAGTTTAGGTGTGATTAGCCTCGAGAAGCCTCAGCGCAAATGGGCCTCATCTCGCCTGGAGGGGGAGAACCTCCTGGATTTTCTCGAGTTGCAGCAGGTGCTCTCGACTTACGACCGGGACCTCAGGGACCCGCTCTGGTTGCCTCAGGAAAGGCCAGTCCCCATGCGAGTTGCTCGGCGGCCTCTCGGGATTCCTCTCCCGTCGATGCCGGGGCCTAAGACCTTGTGTGGAGTCGGTGCCGAACCTGAGGATTCCTCTCCAGTGCTGACATTGGATCTTGGGGTACTTCTGGAGTCTCCCCAGGGGAGTCAGTCCTCCTCTCGAGTGGGGCATGCACGTGCGCTTTCCTCCCGAGCTTTAGCAGCAGTGTCACGCTTCCCTTCGCGTGGATCAAGTGATCTGTGGCTTTCCCTTGAGTCTTTTACAGGAGGCTTTCACACGAAGCTTTTCCACAGGGCTGTCCCACGTGCCACCGTTGTGTGAGTCGATCCTCGGCTTGAAATGTCGAGGCAGTGCAGGGAAAACAGGTTTCCCCTGGAATGGACTGAGACATCTGGGGGACTCTGGGAATGGTGGCACGACCCTGGAGTTCCTCGCGCCTTTCCTGTGGAGAGCGCCTCCTCTTGAGATGCGACGGGAACTCCGGGGAATACTTTCCCCAGACCACGCAGGAGAGAATGATCCCTCCTCTCGAGCTACGAGGCGGAAACTGGGCTCCTCTGGATGTGGCCGGGACTTTCCTGCTTCCTCTCGAGTGGAGACGAGTATGTCGGGGAACTTCTTGAGTTGCAGCAAGGGCGTGAAGGACCCTTTGGAAGTTCCAGATGTTAGATGTGATTAGCCTCAGACGCCTCAGCGGAAATGGGCCTCATCTCGCCTGGAGGGGAGAACCTCTTGGATTTTCTCGAGTTGCGGCAGGTGCTCTCGACTTACGACGGGGACCTCAGGGACCCGCTCTGGTGGCCTCAGGAAAGGCCAGTCCCCATGCGAGTTGGCTCGGAGGTCCTCTCGGGATTCTCTCCCGTCGGATGCTGGGGCGCCTAAGACCTTGTGTGGAGTCAGTGCCGGAACCTGAGGATTCCTCTCCAGTGCTGACATGGATCTTGGGGGTACTTTCTGGAGTCTCCCAGGGGAGTCAGTCCTCGTCTCGAGTGGGGGCATGCACGTGCGCTTTCCTCCGCGAGCTGTAGTCAGAAGTGTCAGCGCTTCCCTTCGCGTGGATCAAGGGATCTGTGGCTTTCCCTTCGAGGCTTTCCCAGGAGGCTTTCCCACGAGCTTTCCACGACGCTTTCCCACAGGGCTGTCCCACGTGCTACCATGGTGTGAGTCCGATCCTCGGTCTTGAAAGCCGAGGCAGTGCAGGGAAAAGCAGGTTTCCCTGGAATTGGACTGAGACATCTGGGGGACTCTGGGAATGGTGGCACGACCCTGGAGTTCCTCTCGCCTTTCCTGTGGAGAGCACCTCCTCTTGAGATGCGACGGGAACGCGGGGAATTATTTCCCCACCGACGCAGGGAAAGGATCCCTCCTCTCGAGCTAGGGGGCAGAAACGGGGCTCCTCTGGATGTGGCCGGGACTCTCGGTGTTTCCTCTCGAGTGGAGACGGGTATGTCGGGGGAACTTCTTGAGTTGCAGCAAGGGTGTGAAGGACCCTTTGGAAGTTCCTGAGGTTAGGTGTGATTACCTCGAGACGCCTCAGAGGAAATGGGCCTCATCTCGCCTTTAGCGGAAAACCTTCTGGATTTTCTCGAGTTGCGGCAGGTGCTCTCGATGTACGACGGCTATTTCAGGGACCCGCTCTGATGGCCTCAGGAAAGGCCAGTCCCCATGCGAGTTGCTCGTGGGCCTCTCGGGATTCCTCTCCCGTCGATGCCGGAGGCCTAAGACCTTGTGTGGAGTCGGTGCCGGAACCTGAGGATTCCTCTCCAGTGCTGACATGGATCTTGGTGTCCTTAAGGCGAGATGAGGCCCATTTGCGCTGAGGCGTCTCGAGGCTAATCACACCTAACCTCTGGAACTTCCAAAGGGTCCTTCACACCCTTGCTGCAACTCAAGAAGTTCTCTGACATACCCGTCTCCACTCCGAGAGTATCAACATCTTCCCGCCCACTTTCAGAGGAGCACCGTTTCCACCTCATAGCTCGAGAGGAGGGATCCTTTCCCTGCGTGGTCTGGAAAGCATTCCCGGCTTTCCAGTCGCATCTCAAAGAGGAGGCCCCTCTCCACAGGAAAGGCGAGAGAAACTCCCAGGGTCGTTCCACCATTCCCAGAGGTCCCCCAGATGTCTCTGTCAATTCCAGGGAAACCTGTTTTCCTGCACTGCCATCCGACTTTCAAGCCGAGGATCGACTCACACCACGGTGGCACGTGGGACAGCCCTGAGGAAAATACTCGTGGGAAAGCCTCGAGGGGTAAAGCCACAGATCCCTTGATCCAACGTGACGGGAAGTGTGACACTGCTGCTACAGTTCGTTAGGAAAGCTCACGTGCATGCACCAAACACGAGATGAGCACTGAGTCCCCAGGGGAGACTCCAGAAATACGCCAAGGACCCATGTCAGCACTGGGGAGGAATCCTCAGGTTCCGGCCCCGACTCCACACAAGGTCTTAGGCCCCAACATCGACGGGAGAGGAATCCCGAAAGGCCCCCTTGGCAACTCCCATGGGCACTGGCCTTTCCTGAGGCCCACCAGAGCGGGTCCCTGAGGTCTCCGTCTTAACTCGAGAGACCCTGGCCCAACTCTAGAAAATCCAGGAGGTTCTCCCCTCCAAGGCGAGATGAGGCCCATTTCCTCTGAGGCGTCTGGAGGCTCATTCACACCTAAACTCTGGAAATTCAAAAGGGTCCTTGCTGCAACTCAAGAAGTTCCCCGACATACCCGTCTCCACTAGAGAGGAAGCACGAGGGTGCCGCCCACATCCAGAGGAACCCCGTTTCCGCCTGGCAGCTTGAGATGAGGGATCCTATCCTGCTTAGTCAGGAAAGATTTTTCGGCGTTCCCGTGGCATCTCAAGAGTTAGGGCTCTCAATAGGAAAGGCGAGAGGAACTCCAGGGTCGTGCCACCATTCCAAGAGTCCCCCAGATGTGTCAGTCCATTTCAGAGGAACCTGTTTTCCCTGCACTGCCTCGACTTTCACGCCGAGTATCGACTCACACCATGGTGGCACGTGGGACAGCCCTGTGGGAAAGCCTCGTGGGAAAGGAGGGGGGAAAGGCACAGATCCCTTGATCCCCGCGACGGGGGAAGCGTGACACACCTGCTACACTGTCCCTGAGGTCACGGTCGTATGTTGAGAGCACCTGCCGCAACTCGAGAAAATCCAGGAGGTTCTCTGCTTCAGTCGAGATGAGGCCCATTTTCTCTGCGGCGTCTCGAGAGTAATCACGCCTAAACTCTGGAACTTCCAAAGGGTCCTACACACCCTTGCTTCAACTCAAGAAGTTCCCCGACATACCCGTCTCCACTCCAGAGGAAGCACGAGGGTCCGGCCACCTCCAGAGGAGCTCCGTTTCCTCCTCCAAACTCGAGATGGGATCCTTCTCTGCTTCCTCGGGAAAGAATTTCCGACGTTTCCGACGCATCTCGAGAGGAGGCGCGCTGCACAGGAAAGGCGAGAGGAACTCATGGGTCGTGCCACCATTCCAAGAGTCCCCCAGATGTCTCAGTCCATTCCAGAGGATCCTGTTTTCCCTGCACTGCTTCGACTTGCACGGCGAGGATGGCGGCGGTGGCAGAGGCGAGGATCGCGGTGTCGTGAGAGAGCCCTGTGGGAAAGCCTCGTCTGAAAGCCTCGAGGGAAAGCCACAGATCCCTTGATCCACGCGATGGGGAAGCGTGACACTGCTGCTATAGCACGGGAGGAAAGCGCACGTGCATGCCCCCACTCGAGACGAGGACTGACTCCCCTGGGGAGACTCCAGAAGTACCTCAAGGTGCATGTCAGCCCTGGAGAGGAATCTTCAGGTTCTGGCCCCGACTCCACACAAGGTCTTAGGCCCTGGCATCGATGGGAGAGGAATAGCGACACGCCCTCTAGCAACTCGCATGGGGGACTGGACTTTACTGAGGTCACCAGAGCGGGTCCATGAGGTCCCCGTCGTAAGTCGAGAGCATCTGCCGCAACTCGGTAAAATCCAGGAGGTTCTCCCCTCCAGGCGAGATGAGGCCCGTTTCCACTGAGGTGTCTCGAGGCTAATCACACGTGACCTCTGGAACTTCCAAAGAGTCTTTCACAGTCATGCTGCAACTCAAGAAGTTCCCCGACATACCCGTCTCCATTCAAGAGGAAGCACGAGGGTCCCGGCCACATCCAGAGGAGCTCCGTTTCCGCTCGTAGCTCGAGATGAGGGATCCTTTCCCTGCTTGGTCCGGAAAGAATTCCCGGCATTCCCATCGCATCTCAACGGGAGGCGCACTCCAAAGGAAAGGGGAGAGGAACTGCAGGTCGTGCCACCATTCCGAGACTCCCCGAGACGTCTCAGTCCATTCCACAGGAACTTGTTTTCCCTTCACTGCCTCGTCTTTCACGCCGAGGATCGACTCACACCACCGTGGCACGTGGGACAGCGCTGTGGGAAAGCCTCGTGGGAAAGACTCGAGGGAAAGCCACAGATCCCTTGGTCCACGCAAGGGGAAGCGTGACACTGCTGCTACAGCATGGGAAGAAAGGGCACGCTCATACCCCACTCGAGACGAGGCCTCACTCCCTTGTGGAGACTCCAGAAGTACCCCAAAATCCATGTCAGTACTGGAGAGGAATCCTCAGGTTCCGGCCCCGACTCCACACAAGGTCTTAGGCCCGGCATCGACGGGAGAGGAATCACGAGAGGCCCCCTAGGAACACGCATGATGACTGGCCTTTCCTGTGGCCGCCAGAGCGGGTCCCTGAAGTCCCCGTCGTAACTCGAGAGCACCTGCTGAAACTAGGGAATATCCAGGAGCCTCTCCATTCCAGGCGACATGAGGCCCATTTTCGCTGAGGCATCTCGAGACTAACCACACTAACATCTGGAACTTCCAAAGGGTCCTTGCTTGCTGCAACTCAAGAAGTTCCCCGACATACCCGTTCCTCTTCACATTCTGCCATAATGGTGGTGTCATCTGCATATCTAAGTTTATTGATATTTCTACCGGGCAATCTTGATTCCAGCTCATGTATCTTCCATCCCAGCATTTTTCATGATGTACTCTGGCATATAAGTTAAATTAACAGGGTGACGATATACAGCCTTGACATACTCCTTTTCC
>NW_017193568.1:0-9746 GCF_001704415.2 Capra hircus
AGGCTGAGAAAAGCTTGGGTTGTCTCGGTGGGGTGGATCTGCTTGTCCTTGTGTTTCCCTGGAGGCAGTCGCGGTCCCGCGGGCCTGGCTGGCAGGGGGCGTGGGGGCGGGGCGCACCGTGCCGCGCGGGGCGGGGCGAGCGCTGGGCGGCTGGTCAGGGGCGGGCTCACGGGAGCGGGTCTGGGGCGGGTGAACATGGCGGCGCCTCGGGGCCAGGGGTCCCAGTTGTGCTCTCAGGGCTCCGCCATTGCAGCTGGGACTGCTCGTTTCGTGGGCCTGGGTCGTCCCGTCGATTGGCATCCAGCGAGCAGAGCGCAAGGCTGTGACCACAGGTAAGGGAACTCGGACTCGGCGGAGCAGGGAACCATGTCTTCTGCCCTTTGTTTGGCAGTCTCGGAGCCCGACTGAAATGGCGATCGGCAAAAAGCCTCTCGCCTTTGGGGCCGAGGGTTTTACCGCTTCCCCCTTTGCATACAGCTCAGACCGCGCGCGCTTTCCCAAGCAGCCGAGTGTATTGCTTCCTACAGGCCTGGAGAGGATAACAGGCAGGAAGGCCAGGGGTCTCCAGACAGAGAAAATAAACTGCAAGTGTCAGACGTTTTTTTTCTCTCTTAAGAGGCAGGAGGAGACCAAAGAGGGCTGCGGTTTTTTTTTCTCCATCTTGATACAAATGTAAAAGAAGGTTTCTCTGAAAATTCTGTGTTGCCATGACAAACTCCTGGCTCCACTGAATTTAACTTTTCTCAAACTTGAACTAAGCAATGCATTGTTCTTATGGAAATGTTTGTCTTAAGGTATGTTAATGTCTTCAGGTCAGTTCCCTAAGGGCTCAGAAACGACTCGACAAACCGGTTTGTCTTACTCATACCTGGTTCTGCCTTGGTTGAAATTCTTGGAATCTGCCTTTCTTCATTCATTTTTCTGGCCTGGGATGACTCATCTGCTGCCAATGTGATCTCAATGCATGCTGTGGGTGAGGGGCCTGGTGCCATTCTCTGAGACATTGTCTTTCTTTCCTTAGCAGACTGCTAGTGGCTGTATAACATCTGGCTAAAGACTAGCAGGGGGTACTCTTTCTTCCCTTTGAATGTCTACGTCAGCAGCTCTCTCGATCTCTTTTCTACTTGAATCAAACTTTTTCACAGAAAACCTCTGAGCCATCAAGCTTCGTCACTTGCCCTGGATTGAATTCTCCTCTGGAGGCCAAGAATGCTGGCATCTTTTGTGGTTTAGCAGCCACTTTCAGCCTTTTTGTAATTCATATTGAATCTTCATTTCAGATGGGCAGATGCATTCCACGGTATTGCCAACTGAAGTCTTGTCATCGCTATGGAGTCTCTGTCCATGGCTTGAGGGTATTTTTCAGCAATCATGTATCATTTCCAGTGTGCCAGTCTTGTCATCCTCATTCCATCCATAGCAAAGTCTTTTATTAATGTTGACGTGATTGAAGGGGAATTGTTTGTTTCAATTCCCTTTCAGATTGTTATTTGCTGGTGTATACAGATAACACTGTGTCGTCATTCATTTGTATCCGTTTGGACAGCTTGATAGTTGTCTTTAGTTTCTTTAATTTCTCATAATTGAAGATGACCTGGCTCATATATTTACAGTCGCACCCCCTAGTCTCAGTCATTTCTTCAAAGAACTGTCCTTTTTTTAACATGACATTATTTTTGACTGTGCTGGGTCTTTATTGCTCCTTTGTCTAGTTGTAGTGAGCAGAGGCTACCTTCTAGTTGCTGTGCCATGGCTTCTCATTGCAGTGCTTTCTCTGTGTGCAGAACTTGGGCTCTGGAGCATGCAAACGTCAAGAGTTGTTCAAGGGCTTCATTGCCCCTGGGCGTGTGGAATCTTCTACACAGGAATTGAACCGTGTTCCCTGCATCGGTAGGCAGCTTCTTTACCACCAGGCCATCGGAGATGTTTCCTGTTCCTTTTTATTAGAGAATGATATTTAAAACATACATGTAGGAGCTCAATATGCTCAGCTGACAATACATGGAGATATATCTCCATGTATTCCAGCTCACCTTTGAACATATTCAGTTAAAGGTAATTTGTGATGATGTCTCCAACCTGATCCACACGACATGGACATTGTAACGTTTCCTTTTGTTTATCTGGAACTTTGCCTTCCAATGGTAAGATACCTGGCTTCCACCGCTTGTCATACACAGAATTCAGTGCTTGTCCCACGTGGTTACTGAAAAAAAAAAAACTGTCAGATTGTCTTTCAAAGGGGGCTCTGCGTGCATCGCACCAGTATCTTGAGTATGTTTTTGTATGATAGTTTACTATCAGTATACCCTCAGTGGCCAGGTGTCTATTTCAGTCGTTACCAATTATGAATGGGCTTGTTTGCTCTAGTGTTCTTGGACAATTCGAGTACAGTTTCTTTGTCAGATGTGCATTTTTTTAGGAAAAGAGTTTTATTGATTGTTGGCTGTGTTGCATCTTTGTGTGTGGGCTTTTCTCTAGTTTTGGTGAGCATGGGCCATAACGAGTGGTTTGCAGGCTTCTCACTGCAGTGTGTCCTCTTGTTGAGGGGCACAGGCTCACGGGCTTCAGTGGCTGCGGCATGTGAACTCGGCATCGTGGCTTCCAGGATCTAGAGCACAGGCTCGGCAGTTGTGGCACACGGGCTCCATAGGATGTGGCATCTTCCCATCCTAGGGATCGCACATGCATCTCCAGCACTGGCAGGTGGATTCTTGACTATGGAACCACCAGGGCATATTTGAGATTCTAGTTTTCCACACACGTATCTAGTGAAAGAGGCCAGGATCAAGAGGCATGGCAGCTGGGAATCCTCAGCCACAGCTCTGGTGTGCTATCCAAAGCTCTGGGGCCTTTGGTGAGCAGCTCAGCTTCCCTGGGACTGTTTCCTCCCGTCAGAAATGCCCTGCTTTTGGACTGTAGCCCACCAAGCTCCTCTGTCCCTAGGATTTCTGAGACCAGAGTACTGCAGGTGGTGCCATTTCCTTCTCTGCTGCTGCTGCCACGTCGCTTCAGTCGTGCCTGACTCTGCGCGACCCATAGACAGCAGCCTACCAGGCTCCTCTGTCCCTGGATTCTCCAGGCAAGAACACTGGAGTGGGTTGCCATGTCCTCCTCCAGTACATGAAAGTGAAAAGTGAAAGTGAAGTCACTCAGTGAAGTCGTGTCCGACTCTTAGTGACCCGGGGTTGCAGCCTACCAGGCTCTCTGTCCGTGGGATTCTCCAGGCAATGGTACTGGAGCGGGCTGCCATTGCCTTGTCTGATTTCCTTCTCTGCAAGATAGCGTTTGGAAGCTCTTTTCTCCTGGATATTGCTTTTGATGAAGGAAGGGGGTTCCCTTCCAGGGCTTGAGAGTGAGTTCTTGTCTGACACTGGGCAATGAGTTGTCTGAGGAGAGGAGTGCTGTCCAAGCGAGAGGCTTCATTGGGAAGGGCTGCCGGGGTGGAGGGCAGGAGGGTGAGGGAAACGGAGAGAACCACTCTGTCACGTGGCTCGCACTCTCAGGTTTTATGGTCATCGGGTTCATTTCTGGTTTGTCTCTTGCCAGGCATTCTGAATTGGGATCCTTCTTGGGGGCACACGCATCACTCAGCCGAGATGGATTCCAGCGAAGTGCATCCTGGGAGGTTGGTAGGACCTCTGAACTGGAGCCTCCCATCTCCTGACCTCTCCAGAATTCTGGTTGGTGGTAGCTTGTTCGTTCCTTGTTCCTTCCCAGGACCTCCTGTTGTGAGATGACTCCTGCAAGTGTTTTCTTTTCTCTGTTGCCTGGCAGGGTGGGTGGTCCGTGGTTCATTTAGCAGTTTTTTTTGGTTTTCTCTCGAGTAAGGTCCTCCACAGGGTAAATGTATGAAATGATAAAAGGCAATGTGTTAACTCATTTGTATTCATAATTGGGTAAGTTGGCTTGTTTTGTGTATGTTAGACCTGATCACCAGACCGAAGGTCATGTAGAACGTTTGTAGTTTTCTAAAAATTTCAATAGTTTTTTAAAATGGAGTTACCTTGTTGCAAAGTTTGTGTGTATGTTCATATTTTTTAAACAGTTATTTCTTTTTAGTTGATTGATCATTGCTTTACAATATTGGTTTGATTTGTCATACATCCACATGAATTGACCATAGGTGTACCTATGTCCTCTTGCTCTGGAATCTCCCTCCCACCTCGCACGCATTCCCACCTCTCTAGGTTACTACTGAGCCAGTTTGAGTTCCCTGAATCATACAGCAAATTCCCATTGGTTGTCTATTTACAAAGGTTGGTGTACCTGCATCCATGCTGCTCTCTCATTCATCTCACCCTCTCCCTCTTGTTCCCCACCCTCGTCTGGAAGTCTGTTCTCTATGTCTGCACCTCCATTGCTGCTCTGTGAACAGACTCGTCAGTACCATCCTTCTAGATTCCATGTTTTTCTCTCTTTGACTGACTTCCCTCCCCTTTATTAGAACAAACTCACATGTGTTCCTTTTTATGGCTGCATTCCATACAGGCTCTGATTGTTCCTTAGCCATGTTTTGCGGAGGGTCATGGAGCTATTCTGCTCCATTTCAGTTTGGGCTTCCAGTCTGAGTGCTCGCAGCAGAGCTGCTTCTGGGTGAGCCCTCTGAGGTCTGTGAGCGCCGGGCTGCCCGCTCTTCTCTGTGGCCCGCAGGGGGGCGCCAAAGCCCCTCTGACCCGCGGCGCAGGACGCTTTGCCTTTAGGCTCTGCCCGTGAGCAGCTGGCGGGAGCTTTGTCTCCTCAGGACCATCAGGGCTCAGGCTTCTGGATAACAGGGCTGCATCCAGGCTGAGAGGAGCAGGGTTGCCTCAGTGCCCACCAGCAGGGAGGCGCTGCAAGAGCGAAAATGAGGACGGAGTAGACGTTTCCTGTGTCCAGCTGAGGGCTGACTGGAGGTCCATCTCGGAGGACTCAGGGGGAAAGAGCTCCGTGTGCAAAGCGGTGGGTTTTCAGTTCGATTTGCGTTAGATGATGTAGAGGATGAACACTGATGTTCTTCCGTGTAGGTGGCCGTTTTCCTGTCACTGTTTCTTGAGAAGACTGTCCTTTCCTCTTCGCTCGTTCCTGGTTTGATTTTCAGGAACTGACCATGTACATGTGGGTTCGTTTCTGGGCTCTCTATTCTCTCCTGGAGTCCATGTGTCTGTGTTCCTGCCAGTTCCTCACTGTGGTGGTCACTACAGCTCCGTGATGTAGTTTGAAGAGGGATAGGAAGATGCCTCCAGCTGTGTTCCTCTTTCTCAGAGTCTTTTTGGCCGTTTAAGGTCCTGGTCAACAGTAGCAGTCTAATATGAGGAATATTTCTATTTCTGTGAAAAATGCCATTGAATGTTATTTTGTGATTGCAGTCCGTGTATTTGTTGATGACTTTGGTTGGAATGGACCTTTTAATTCCTCATTGTTCCAGTGCATGAGCGTGGAATAGTTTTCTGTGTATTTGTGTTTTCTTTGGTTTCTTTATCAGTGCTTTCTAGTTTTCTGACTACTGGTCTTTTATGTTCTTGATTAAGTTTGTTGCTAGATGTTTTCTTTAAGTGGGAGTTTCTTAATTTTTTTTCTGATTGTTATGAGTGTCTAGAAATGCAAGTGATTTTTGGACTGTAAATGGTAGTCTATTATATGATTGTAAATTGATCCCAAATGATTCAGCTTTACTGAAAGTAGTCTAACAACATTTTGTGAAGTGATGTGGAACGTTTTATCTGTAACATCTGTTTCTCCTGCAGTAGGTCATCCAGAGGACCCAAGACATGGTGGTTACTAAGAGACTTCCCACAGTACTTCTTCATTCCACGTGGACTCCTTCAAGGGCAGTGAGCATCGCAGCTTCCCTTGAACTTCGTCTGGGTAAGTCTTGGCCTGTATCAGAAAGCTTCCTGCCTGTCTACTCTAAATTTCTTTTGTGGTATTGACATGGTTGTTTTGAAACCTAGTATACTTTCCAGTCATTTAAAATGTACAGAAAATGCCTAGCAATGGGAACAAGTGCTAGCATTTGCCACATCATCTAAAAGACTCTATGTGTTTTATCCAAAATGGGTACCTTCTGCAGAACCAGCACATAATCTCCAAAATCAGGAAATCATATGGTATCTACGTTATAATGTAATCCACCGCCCCACTTCCACTTTGCAATGTTCAAGTGTATGAATATATCTTTTGTTTCCATCTTCATCCTTTTTTCTTTATTTAGAGTGTTACTGAGATTTTCAGTTATTTGGACAAACTTGATGGATTGAAAGCAGACATGGTGAATAAGGGTTCTGGGTGGCCTTTTCTATGTGGATTTTTTTTTCACTGAAGATGGTTTTGAATATTTATTCGTGTTGTAACATGTATGAATCTGCATTCTTTCTCCCCCCATAGTAATGAAAATCAATACTATGCCATTTACCATTTAGATATTTGTAAGCATACAGTGTTGTAGCAGACAACCTTTTCTTGTTTTGCAAACCAGTTTAATAATGTGCACCTTGTGCGTGCTTTGGACAAACTCAGGAAACTGAGTCAGTGACTGAAATGGCCCAAGATATCACTTAGATTCCATCTTCATCTGAAAACAAAACAGGCCTTCCTGGTGGTCCAGTGGCTGAGACTGGACACTCCCAAAAGAAGGAGGCCCAGGTTCATTTCCTGATCCAAGAACTAGATCTCCCATGCACAACAGAGAATTTGCATGCTGTAGCTAAATATCTGGCTTGCCTCAATGAAGGTTGACCTGGCGCAGCCAATGAAAACAGAAACAAATATTTAAAAAAAATACAACCAAAGGAAAGGAAGGGTATGGTGGCTGTGCAGATTTACGGCTTAGCTTTCCCTATCGATAGAAAAGAAAAAAGAGTTTCAAAAAGACTGTGTCTCATCCTTCTATCTGGCATATAGAGAGGATTCCTTTGAAATGAGATTTCTCTGGTAAATGTGACTCACAGAAGAGCTGTCTTGAACTTGGGTTTCAGAGATGATCATGTGTCCTCTAAAAAAAAGTAAAAGTTAATTGGGTCCAACTAATCTCATGCTGAGGTGGTATATTTTGTGGTAGCATTTGCTCCCCTTCACTTTGGCATGTATCCCCTATTGTTTACACTGTCATCTACTGAAGACATCCTGATATTTGAAAGTTTTGTAGTGATTACAAGTCGAGCTGTTGTATATAATCATGCGATACTTTTTTGTCTGGACATGTTTTCAAAGCTGTTTAGTAAGTGCTGGACATGAAGGATTCAGGTCACAGGTGAGCCTTGTTTAGCTGTGGAAAAATCCAGCTATGTTTCTCTGTGGCTTGTGGGATCTTCTGGGGTAAGGGATCGAACTAGAGTGTCTTGCATTGTCAGGCAGATTCTTTACCACTGAGCCACCGGAGAAGCTGTGCCTACCCCCTTTTCTTGAGTTGACTGGATCTAATAGGTGTGCAGTGCTACCTCACTGTTATTTTAGTTTGTCATTTCCTAATGCTATGTGGTTTTGAGTCTTTTTGATAGGCTTATTTACTATCTTTATATTTTTGTAGGCCAGGTGTTTAGGTGTATACATATTTTATGAGATTGTTCTAGATTTTTTGGTATATTTGGAGAACAATCCTTTATCAGATATCTATTTTATAAATATAGTTTCCTGTGGCTTGTGTTTAAGTTTTGTGAATAAGGTTTTTCACCGTTTCAATTTCTAATTTTTTTAAAGTTGATGTTATATGTGTTTTCTATCCTTTTTTGGATAGCCTTTAGTGTGTTGTTGTTGTTGTTAAATTTTATAAGCAGAAGTGAGGTACCGTAGATACAGTTTTAAGCTAAGCTGAGGTGCCACAGATACAGTTTTGCCTTTTTTGTCTGTTGAGAAGTTTGAGTGAGTTTGGTGTACACTGTAACATTATGTCTACATTCATTTGACTGGATATAGCTTCCAGTTATTTGTCTAATTGGTTTTGGAGATATGATGGGAAGTCAGTTTTTCCAAGGGAAACTGAGGTCCATGAAACATGAACTCTTTTCGATCGGTCGGAATCACTTTCTGCTATTTCTGACAGATTTGACTTGTTTGGATATCTCATATGAGCGGAATCACAGAACGTTTGTCTTTTTTGGTCTGGTTTATTTCACTTAATCTAATGACATAAGGTTTGTCCACATTGTCGCATTGTCAGAATTACTGACTTTGAAGGGCCGAATCAGATTCCATTGTGTGTATACCACAGTTTGTTTATGGAATTGGCTGCCATGGACACTTCGATTGCTTCTGTTTGTTTGCCAGTGTGAATCATGCTGTTGTGAGTATGACGGAAGGAGTATCCATTTTTTTCAGCCCCCTTTCAATCCTTTTGGGTACATAGCATGAATTGGAATCGAACTATGTATTTCTTCCACGTGTTCGTTTTGGAGTCATTTGTGTAATGTCTTGCAGAGTGGCAGCACCATTTAATGTACTTTTTTGTATGGTGGAATACGTTAAGCTTCTGAATATACTTGCGTTGCATATTCAGTCTCCCACCAACGGACACTTGAATGAGTTCTACCTTTGAGCTATTGTGAATGTCACTATGAATATTTGTGTACCAGTTTTTGTTTGAATTATTAACAAATACATTACCATATATAAAAGAAGCCACAAGGACCTACTGTACAGTTTAGGAAACTATTAAATATCTTATGATGATGTATAATGCAAGAGAATCTCAAAGGAATATATGAAAAGCACATAATAACCATGATATTTATTGTGGCAACACTATGAGTTATCATAGCACTACTCAACGTGTATTTATACATGTCACTAAAATATTTACATCTGTAAGGATATTATAAAAAATTATATAAAAAATCAAGAATTCAAACAGAGAATAAATAAACTTCCTGTCATTGCTCGTCATCATTTATACACTCATACTAACCTGTAACACTCATTGTATAAGTGCTGGACTAGCAATTGACATTCTTGTAAACCAAGAGATTGTGAAGGTGTAAGGAAATATAGCTTCTTGAATTCCTTAATGAAGGATTCTAGAAGCTCTATGTCCATGAAGTGAATGAAATTCCGTTTTAGTGAGCCACATTCTTACTAGAGTGATGAGCCTCCACCCACCCAACGTTAGTTCACAATGAAATCCTGCAGTCCTCTGGCCTCAATGTCTGCTTCCTGCTACCGGAAAGAAAAGATGAGGAAGTCCTGACAAAACCGATGCTATTTTTCTTTTTCTGATTTGTATTTTATCGGCAGGGCCTGGCAAAAAGAGGGCCCAACCTGTTTTTAGAGTTCCATCCAAGGGTTCCTCCGGCATGTTCCCTATGTTGACAAACTGCTGATTATTTTCAACAAAGGACAATGATCTGCACTTGACTATCTGTTGCTTGAGGCTGGAATAGCAGGCATCCCTTGTAGTGGCAGTCGTTCATGCGGAAGTAGACATCCCTGAGAGGCAATAGTATAAGAGGAACACATTTATCATGTAGACATCGCATCGCCATGCATTTGTAATAATTTTTCAGTTATACCCATCATCATCGGAGGAACTGACTTGTCCCAGTAATAACGAGAGGACCCAGTAGAACGGTTTCCTTGACTTATGAGTACTTCCTATGAGTACCCTTATGAGTCCTTCTTCCAATGTTGTTTCTCCTAGTTTTGGTCATGAAAGTAGAAGCTGATGGCAGTGGTCCTTGAAATGTATGTCGATTCCCAGGTGGCGGCAGTTGATAAAGAATACTCTGCTACGCAGTGCAGGAGGTGGAAGTGATGTGGGTTTGAATCCGCCTGGT
>NW_017193569.1:0-9746 GCF_001704415.2 Capra hircus
GAGGCCACGGGAACGCTGAAAAATCTTTCCTGACTAAGCAGGATAGGACCCTCATCTCGAGCTACCAGGCGGAAACGGGGCTCCTCTGGATGTGGGCGGGACACTCGTGCTTCCTCTCGAGTGGAGACGGGTATGTCGGGGAACTTCTTGAGTTGCAGCAAGGTGTGAAGGACCCTTTGGAACTTGCCAGAGGTTAGATGTGATTAGCCTCGAGACGCCTCAGTGGAAATGGGCCTCATCTCGCCTGGAGGGGAGAACCTCCTGGATTTCTCGAGTTGCGGCAGGTGCTCTCGACTTACGACGGGACCTCAGGGACCCGATCTGGTGGCCTCAGGAATGGCCAGTCCCCATGCGAATTGCTGGGGCCTCTCGGATTCCTCTCCCGTCGATGTCGGGCCTAAGACCTTGCATGGAGTCGGTGCCGGAACCTGAGGATCTCTCCAGTGCTGACATGGATTGGGGTACTTCTGGAGTCTCCCCGGGAGTCGTCCTCGTCTCGAGTGGGGCATGCACGTGCGCTTTCTCCGAGCTGTCAGCAGTGTCACGCTTCCCTTCGCGTGGATTAAGGGATCTGTGGCTTTCCCTCGAGGCTTTTACCACGAGGCTTTCCAGGCTTTTTCCCACAGGGCTGTCCACGTGCCACCGTGGAGTGAGTCGATCCTCGGCTTGAAAGTCGAGGCAGTGCAGGGAAAACAGGTTTCCCTGGAATGGACTGAGACATCTGGGGGACTCTGGGAATGGTGGCATGACCCTGGAGTTCCTCTCGCCTTTCCTGTGGAGATCGCCTCCTCTTGAGATGGGACGGGAACTCCGGGAATTCTTTCCCGAGCACGCAGGGAAAGAATCCCTCCTCTTCGAGCTAGGTGGCGGAAACGGAGCTCCTCTTTATGTGGGCGAACTCTCGTGCTTCTCTCGAGTGAGACGGGTATGTCGGGGAACTTCTTGAGTTGCAGCAAGGGTGTGAAGGACCTTTGGAAGTTCCAGAGGTTAGGTGTGATTAGCCTCGAGCGCCTCAGTGGAAATGGGCCTCATCTCGCTGGAGGGAGAACTCCTGGATTTTCTCGAGTTGGGCAGGTGCTCTCGACTTACGACGGGACCTCAGGGACCGCTCTGGTGGCCTCAGGAAAGGCCAGTCCCATGCGAGTGCTCGGGGCCTCTCGGGATTCCTCTCCCGTCGATGCCGGGCCTAAGACCTTGTGTGAGTCGGTGCCGGAACCTGAGGATTCCTCTCCAGTGCTGACATGGATCTTTGGTACTTCTGGAGTCTCCTCAATGGAGTCGTCCTCGTCTCGAGTGGGGGCATGCAACGTGCGCTTTCCTCCGAGCTTGTAAGCAGCAGTGTCACGCTTCCCTTCGCGTGGATCAAGGGATCTGTGGCTTTCCCTTCCAGGAGGCTTTCCACGAGGCTTTCCCACGAGGCTTTCCCACAGGGCTGTCCCACGTGCCACCGTGGTGTGAGTCGATCCTCGGCTTGAAAGTCGAGGCAGTGCAGGGAAAACAGGTTTCCCTGGAATGGACTGAGAACATCTGGGGGACTCTGTGGAATGGTGGCACGACCTGGAGTTCCTCTCGCCTTTCCTGTGGAGAGCGCCTCCTCTTGAGATGCGACGGGAACGCCGGGAATTCTTTCCCGAACCACGCAGGGAAAGGATCCCTCCTCTCTGAGCTAGGAGGCAGAAACGGGCTCCTCTGGATGTGGGCGGGACTCTCGTGCTTCCTCTCGAGTGGAGACGGGTATGTCGGGGAACTTCTTGAGTTGCAGCAAGGGTGTGAAGGACCCTTTGGAAGTTCCAGATGTTAGATGTGATTAGCCTCGAGACGCCTCAGCGGAAATGGGCCTCATCTCGCCTGGAGGGGAGAACCTCCTGGATTTTTCTCGAGTTTGCGGGCATGGTGCTCTCGACTTACGACGGGGACCTCAGGGACCCGCTCTGGTGGCCTCAGGAAAGGCCAGTCCCCATGCGAGTTGCTCGGGGGCCTCTCGGGATTCCTCTCCCGTTCGATGCCGGGGCCTAAGACCTTGTGTGGAGTCGGTGCGGAACCTGAGGATTCCTCTCCAGTGCTGACATGGATCTTGGGGTACTTCTGGAGTCTCCCCAGGGGAGTCAGTCCTCGTCTCGAGTGGGGGCATGCACGTGCGCTTTCCTCCCGAGCTGTAGCAGCAGTGTCACGCTTCCCTTTCGCGTGGATCAAGGGATCTGTGCTTTCCCTTCGAGGCTTTCCCACGAGGCTTTCCCACGAGGCTTCCCACAGGGCTGTCCCACGTGCCACCGTGGTGTGAGTCGATCCTTGCTTTGAAAGTCGAGGCAGTGCAGGGAAAACAGGTTTCCCTGGAATGGACTGAGACATCTGGGGGACTCTGGGAATGGTGGCACGACCCTGGAGTTCCTCTCGCCTTTCCTGTGGAGAGCGCCTCCTCTTTGAGATGCGACGGGAACGCCGGGAATTCTTTCGCGACCACGCAGGGAAAGGATCCTCCTCTCGAGCAGAGGCGGAAACGGGCTCCTCTGGATGTGGGCGGACTCTCGTGCTTCTCTCGAGTGGAGACGGTATGTCGGGAACTTCTTGAGTTGCAGCAAGGGTGTGAAGACCTTTGGTCAGGGTTAGGTGTGATTAGCCTGGAGAAGCCTCAGCGGAAATGGGCCTCATCTCGCCTGGAGGGAGAACCTCCTGGATTTCCTCTAGTTGCGGCAGGTGCTCTCCACTTACGACGGGGACCTCAGGGACCCGCTCTGGTGGCCTCAGGAAAGGCCAGTCCCCATGCAAGTTGCTCTGGGGCCTCTCAGGATTCCTCTCCCGTCGATGCGGGGCATAAGA
Source organism: Capra hircus (assembly GCF_001704415.2). Lineage (NCBI taxonomy): Eukaryota > Metazoa > Chordata > Mammalia > Artiodactyla > Bovidae > Capra > Capra hircus. The sequence continues at coordinate 2,818 of NW_017193569.1, forward strand.
TCTTGTCTGGATTCGGTGCCGGAACCTGAGGATTCCTCTCCAGTGCTGACATGGATCTTGGGGTACTTCTGGAGTCTCCCCAAGGCAGTCAGTCCTCGTCTCGAGTGGGGCATGCACGTGCGCTTTCCTCCCGAACTGTAGCAGCAGTGTCACTCTTCCCTTCCGTGGATCAGGATCTGTGGCTTTCCCTCGAGGCTTTCCACGAGGCTTTCCCACACGGCTGTCCACGTGCCACCGTGGTGTGAGTCGATCCTCGGCTTGAAAGTCGAGACAGTGCAGGGAAAACAGCCTTCCCTGGAATAGACTGAGACATCTGGGGACTCTGGGAATGTTGGCAAGACCCTGGAGTTCCTCTCGCCTTTCCTGGGAGAGCGCCTCCTCTTGAGATGCGACGGGAACGCCGGGAATTCTTTCCCGAACACGCAGGAAAGGATCCTCCTCTCAAGCTATGAGGGAAACGGGGTTCCTCTGGATGTGGGTGGGACTCTTGTGCTTTCCCTCGAGTGGAGACAGGAATGTCGGGGAACGTTTTGAGTTGCAGCAAGGGTGTGAAGGACCCTTTGGAAGTTCCTGAGGTTAGGTGTGATTACCTCGAGACGCCTCAGAGGAAATGGGCCTCATCTCGCCTTTAGCGGAAAACCTTCTGGATTTTCTCGAGTTGCGGCAGGTGCTCTCGATGTACGACGGCTATTTCAGGGACCCGCTCTGATGGCCTCAGGAAAGGCCATTCCCATGCGAGTTGCTCGGGGCCTCTCGGGATTCCTCTCCCGTCGATGCCGGGGCCTAAGACCTTGTGTGGAGTCGGTCCGGAACTTGAGGATTCCTCTCCAGTGCTGACATGGATCTTGGCGTCCTTAAAGGCGAGATGAGGCCCATTTCGCTGAGGCGTCTCGAGCTAATCACACCTAACCTCTGGAACTTCCAAAGGGTCCTTCACACCCTTGCTGCAACTCAAGAAGTTCTCCGACATACCCGTCTCCACTCGAGAGTATTAACATCTTCCCTCCCACTTTCAGAGGAGCACCGTTTCCACCTCATAGCTCGAGAGGAGGGATCCTTTCCCTGCGTGGTCTGGAAAGCATTCCCGGCGTTCCAGTCGCATCTCAAGAGGAGGCCCTCTCACAGGAAAGGCGAGAGAAACTCAGGGTCGTTCCACCATTCCCAGAGTCCCCCAGATGTCTCTGTCAATTCCAGGGAAACCTGTTTTCCCTGCACTGCCTCGACTTTCAAGCCGAGGATCGACTCACACCACGGTGGCACGTGGGACAGCCCTGAGGAAAATCTCGTGGGAAAGCCTCGAGGAAAGCCACAGATCCCTTGATCCACGCGATGGGAAGTGTGACACTGCTGCTACAGTTCGTGAGGAAAGCTCACGTGCATGCACCCACACGAGAGGAGCACTGGACTCCCCAGGGGAGACTCCAGAAATACGCCAAGACCCATGTCAGCACTGGGGAGGAATCCTCAGGTTCCGGCCCCGGACTCCACACCAAGGTCTTAGGCCCCAACATCGACGGGAGAGGAATCCCGAAAGGCCCCCTTGCAAACTCCCATGGGCACTGGCCTTTCCTGAGGCCACCAGAGCGGGTCGCCTGAGGTCCCCGTCTTAACTCGAGAGAGCCTGCCCAACTCTAGAAAATCCAGGAGGTTTTCTCCACTCCAGGCGAGATGAGGCCCATTTCCTCTGAGGCGTCTGGAGGCTCATCACACCTAAACTCTGGAAATTCAAAAGGGTCCTTGCTGGCAACTCAAGATGTTCCCCGACATACCCGTCTCCACTAGAGAGGAAGCACGAGGGTCCCGCCCACATCCAGAGGAACCCCGTTTCCGCCTGGCAGCTTGAGATGAGGGATCCTATCCTGCTTAGTCAGGAAAGATTTTTCCGGCGTTCCCGGTGCATCTCAAGAGTAAGGGCTCTCAATAGGAAAGGCGAGAGGAACTCCAGGGTCGTGCCACCGATTCCAAGAGTCCGCCCAGATGTGTCAGTCCATTTCAGAGGAACCTGTTTTCCCTGCACTGCCTCGACTTTCACGCCGAATATCGACTCACACCATGGTGGCACGTGGGACAGCCCTGTGGGAAAGCCTCGTGGGAAAGCCTCGAGGGAAAGCCACAGATCCCTTGATCCCGCGACGGGAAGCGTGACACACCTGCTACACTGTCCCTGAGGTCACGGTCGTATGTTGAGAGCACCTGCCACAACTCGAGAAATCCAGGAGGTTCTCTGCTTCAGTCGAGATGAGGCCCATTTTCTCTGCGGCGTCTCGAGAGTAATCACGCCTAAACTCTGGAACTTCCAAAGGGTCCTACACACCCTTGCTACAACTCAAGAAGTTCCCCGACATACCCGTCTCCACTCCAGAGGAAGCACGAGGGTCCGGCCACCTCCAGAGGAGCTCCGTTTCCTCCTCCAAGCTCGAGATGAGGATCCTTCTCTGCTTCCTCGGGAAAGAATTTCCGACGTTTCCGACGCATCTCAAGAGGAGGCGCGCTGCACAGGAAAGGCGAGAGGAACTCATGGGTCGTGCCACCATTCAAGAGTCCCCCAGATGTCTCAGTCCATTCCAGAGGATCCTGTTTTCCCTGCACTGCTTCAACTTGCACGGCGAGGATCGCGGTGGCAGAGGCGAGGATCGCGGTGGTACGTGGGAGAGCCCTGTGGGAAAGCCTCGTCTGAAAGCCTCGAGGGAAAGCCACAGATCCCTTGATCCACGCGATGGGAAGCGTGACACTGCTGCTACATCAAGGGAGGAAAGTGCACGTGCATGCCCCCACTCGAGACGAGGACTGACTCCCCTGGGAGACTCCAGAAGTACCTCAAGATGCATGTCAGCCCTGGAGAGGAATCTTCAGGTTCTGGCCCCGACTCCACACAAGGTCTTAGGCCCTGGCATCGACGGGAGAGGAATAGCGACACGCCCTCTAGCAACTCGCATGGGGACTGGCCTTTACTGAGGTCACCAGAGCGGGTCCATGAGGTCCCCGTCGTAAGTCGAGAGCACCTGCCGCAACTCGGTAAAATCCAGGAGGTTCTCCCCTCCAGGCGAGATGAGGCCCGTTTCCACTGAGGTGTCTCGAGGCTAATCACACGTGACCTCTGGAACTTCCAAAGAGTCTTTCACAGTCATGCTGCAACTCAAGAAGTTCCCCGACATACCTGTCTCCATTCAAGAGGAAGCACGAGGTCCCGGCCACATCCAGAGGAGCTCCGTTTCCGCCTCGTAGCTCGAGATGAGGGATCCTTTCCCTGCTTGGTCGGGAAAGAATTCCCGCAATCCCATCGCATCTCAACGGGAGGCGCTCTCCAAAGGAAAGGGGAGAGGAACTGCAGGGTCGTGCCACCATTCCGAGACTCCCCGAGACGTCTCAGTCCATTCCACAGGAACTTGTTTTCCCTTCACTGTCTCGGCTTTCACGCCGAGGATCGACTCACACCACCGTGGCACGTGGGACAGCGCTGTGGGAAAGCCCGTGGGAAAGACTCGACGGAAAGCCACAGATCCCTTGGTCCACGCAAGGGGAAGCGTGACACTGCTGCTACAGCATGGGAAGAAAGGGCACGCTCATGCCCCCACTCGAGACGAGGCCTCACTCCCTTGTGGAGACTCCAGAAGTACGCCAAAATCCATGTCAGTACTGGAGAGGAATCCTCAGGTTCCGGCCCCGACTCCACACAAGGTCTTAGGCCCCGGCATCGACGGGAGAGGAATCACGAGAGGCCCCTAGGAACACGCATGATGACTGGCCTTTCCTGTGGCCGCCAGAGCGGGTCCCTGAAGTCCCCGTCGTAACTCGAGAGCACCTGCTGAAACTAGGGAATATCCAGGAGCCTCTCCATTCCAGGCGACATGAGGCCCATTCCGCTGAGGCATCTCGAGACTAACCACACCTAACCTCTGGATCTTCCAAAGGGTCCTTCACACCCTTGCTACAACTCAAGAAGTTCCCCGACATACCCGTTCCTCTTCACATTCTGCCATAATGGTGGTGTCATCTGCATATCTAAGTTTATTGATATTTCTACCGGCAATCTTGATTCCAGCTCATGTATCTTCCATCCCAGCATTTTCATGATGTACTCTGCATATAAGTTAAATAAACAGGGTGACGATATACAGCCTTGACATACTCCTTTTCCTTTTGGAACCAGTCTGTTGTTCCATGTCCTGCCCTAACTGTTGCCTCCTGACCTTCATCCAGATTTCTCAAGAGGCAGGTTAGGTGGTCTGGTATTCCCATCTCTTTCAGAATTGTGGCTAAGACAACAGTATAAGGACCTTTCTGATGTCAGGCCAAGGAATTGTGTTTCCAGTCATTGAGCCACACCTGATCACTGAGCACAAATTCATGAATCTGTTCCTCAAGGGGGAATGAGATTCTTTTTTATACAAACTTAGTTACCTGATTTATTACCTTACCTAATTGTTCCATCTGCTGTGAAATCCCACCCCTTACTTGTGGCAAATCTGCTAACACCTGCCTCACTGTGGGAGGGGTCTCCCATAGAAAATTTCATAAGGACAACAACTGTGGGAACGTGCGGTAACCCATAATATGAGTAAGTCTGCCGGAAGCAAGCCCATCCATGTACAGTCAGTTTCTATGATCCATTTAGAAAGTGTCTCTTCAAGAGTTTGGTTGTTTCTTTCCACCATTCCAGAACACTGGGCCTATATGCTGTATGTAATTTCCACTGATATTTAGAGCTTCACATACCTGTTAATTAACGCGGCTACAAAGACAGGCCATTGTCGGATTCTATACTGTTGGAAACCAAGTCTGGGAATTATTTCTCAAATCAGCGAGCTACTTCATTTTCTTTTTCAGATCAGGTAGGGAAGGCCTCTGCCCAACCGGAGAAGGTACCTACTATTCTAGTAAGTCATGATAACAGGTGACTGCCTTTGCTTCCCCGAAGGACACTCGCTTTCCCTGCATCCTGAGAACTCCACGTCTCAGCCAGTTGGAAAAGCGCTTCTGGAGGTCATTATTCAGGGGCAATTTCCCCTGGAGCCCGGGCCCTAGGGAGCGGCTGCACACTCCCAGGGAAAGGCAGAGCCACAGCCACACATCTGTCCCATCCCCTTTGCTCTGTAGGAGAGCTCTAGTGAGCCTAGGTCTGTCAGGAAAATTCTTGGCTCCTATGGGGACACATTCTATGTGTGAAACTGCATCCAGGACCTAGGGCCACAGGGCGCCTGTTTCTCTCGGGGCGGAGGGGTGGGGGCCTGAAGCAGTGCGGCCAGCAACAGCTTCCACATCCATCCAATTGCTCTTTTCTTACCTCTGATAGAACTAGCTTTGTTCCAGCCTTTGCAATTTGGAGGCAAGCGGGCCCACTTCCTCCCCAAGGAGGCATGGGACCTACTTTGAGTGGAAAGGCCCCTCACGGAGCTGAACCCAGGAAGGCACCCAGTCATGTCTGACACATTCCTGCATCCTGCTTCTTCATGAGCAATACCGCTATAAGCTAGGAATGTCTTTCCAAGGCTCAGAAAGGACAGGGGAGATGCATGGTGCTGCCTCTGGAATTTCGGTCCTCTGAGCAGACCTGGAGGTCTCCCCTTGAAGAAGCTCACCAGTTTCTTCCAAATACAGGCTTGCAAACACACACTTGGTGGCTGCCTCTTCTTCCCTGAAGCACGATCACTTTCCCCGCATCCTGTGAACTCTGCATCCCAGCCTGCTGGAAAAGCGCTTCTTGGAGGTCATTTTTCAGGGACAATTTTCCTGGAGCCGGGCCGTAGGGAGGCCCATGGTCGCTGGAAAGGCAGAGTCACATCCACAGTCTGTTCTACCCCTTTTGCCCTGTAGGAGAGCTCTAGTGAGCCTAGGTCTGTCAGGAAAATTCTTGGCTCCTACAGGACACACCCTGTGTGTTAACCTGCATATCGGACCTAGGGGCCACAGGCGCCTGTTCCTCTCGGGGGGACCCTGAAGTGGTGCGGCCCAGCAACAGCCTGAACATCCATCCGATTGCTCTTTCCTTCCTTCTGATAGAGCTAGCTTTGCTTCTCGCTTTGGCATTTCGGAAGCCAGGGGAGCCCCACCGCTGTTGTCCTGGGGTCTATTGGAGGTACCAGGTCTATTGGACCCCAGCATGGCACCCGACCCCCTCAGACACACTCCCGCAGCCTCCTTCCCCATGGCAGGACTGTTCTGAACTAGGAATGTGTTCCCAAGGCTCAGAAAATGCAGGGAGACACACGGCCCTGACTCTGGAACTGAGGCCGTTGGAGCAGGCCTGGAGGTCTGACGTCTGAGACGCCAAACACTTGCTGCAAGATACAGGTGTGAAAACACACTCTCTGGGGCTGCCTTTCCTTCCTCCAAGGAAGAGACCTTTTCCAGTCTCGTCCGTGCTGAGTCATACAAGGCTGGAAAGGTCTGGCTTCGAGGCATTTCTCAGCGGCAATGGCCCCCTGAGGCCCTGCACCCAGGGAGGGATCCTACCCTCCCAGGGGAAGTCAAAGCAACCTCCAAACAGCTGTTCTATCATGTTTCCTCTGCAGGAGGGAGCTAGTGAGCCCAGGTCTGTCTGGAACGTTCTTGGATCCTGCGGGGAAATCATCCTGGGAGCCCACCTGGATACCAGTCGTAGGGGCTAAAATTTGCATTTTCCTTCCTTGGAGCCCTAACGCAGTACAGCCTAGCAACTGCTTGAAAATCCATCCTGTTGCTGTTTTCTTCCCTCTGACAGAGCGAGCTTTGCTCCCCATTTTGGGATTTCAGAGGCAAGGTGGTGGCCTGCAACTCCTTGCCTGGGGTCCATTGGAGGTGCAAGGTGCCCTCGACCAGGTGACCCCAGCATGACACCTGGCCCCCTCAGACACACTCCCGCAGCCTGCTTCCCCATGGCAGGACTGCTCTCACCTAGGAATGTGTTTGCAAGGCCAGGAAACTGCAGGGAGACACAAGGCCCTGATTCT
>NW_017193570.1:0-9746 GCF_001704415.2 Capra hircus
GGCTAATGCACCTAACATCTGGAACTTCCAAAATGTCCTTCACATCCTTTCTGCAACTGAATAAGTTCCCCCGACATACCGCCTCCACTCGAAGAGGAAAGCACGAGAGTCCCGCCCACATCCAGAGGAGCCCGTTTCCGCCTCCTAGCTCGAGAGGAGGGATCCTTTCCCTGCGTGGTGGTGAAAGAATTCCCCGCGTTCCCGTCGAATCTCAAGAGGAGGCGCTCTCACAGGAAAGGCGAGAGAACTCCAGGGTCGTGCCACCATTCCAGAGTCCCCAGATGTCTCAGTCCATTCCAGGGAAAACCTGTTTTCCCGCACTGCCTCGACTTTCAAGCGGAGGATCGACTCACATCACGGTGGCACGTGGGACAGCCCTGTGGGAAAGCCTCGTGGGAAAGCCTCCTGGGAAAGCCTCGAGGGAAAGCCACAGATCCCTTGATGCACGCGAAGGGAAGCGTGACACTGTTGCTACAGCTCGGGAGGAAAGCGCACGTGCATGCCCACTCGGACGAGGACTGACTCCCCGGGGAGACTCCAGAAGTACCCCAAGATCCATGTCAGCACAGGAGAGGAATCGTCAGGCTCCAGGCTCCGACTACTCACAAGGTCTTAGGCCCCGGAATCGACGGTAGAGGAATCCGAGAGGCCCCCGAGCAATTCGCATGGGGAGTGGCCTTTTCTGAGGCCCCCAGAGCGGGTCGTTGAGGTCCCGTCGTAAGTCGAGAGCAACTACCCTATCTCGAGAAAATCCAGGAGGTTCTCCCTCCAGGCGAGATGGGGCCCATTTCTGCTGAGGCGTCTCGAGGCTCATCAACCTAATCTCTGGAACTTCCAAAGGTGCTTCACACCCTGGCTGCAACTCAAGATGTTCCCCTACATACCGTTTCCACTCGAGAGGAAGCACGAGAGTCCCGCCCACATCCAGAGGAGCCCCGTTTCTGCCTACTAGCTCGAGAGGTGGGATCCTTTCCCTGCGTCATCGGAAAGAAATCCCGGCGTTCCGGTCGCATCTCAAGAGGAGGCGCTCTCCACAGGAAAGGCGAGAGGAACTCCAGGGTCGTGCCACCTTTCCCAGAGTCCCCAGATGTCTCAGTCCATTCCAGGGATAACCTGTTTTCCCTGCACTGATCGACATTCAAGCCGAGGATCGACTCACATCACGGTGGCACGTGGGACAATCATGTGGGAAAGCCTCATGGAAAAGCCTCGTGTGAAAGCTTCCAGGGAAAGCCACAGATCCCTTGATCCACGCGAAGGGAACGTGACACTGCTGCTACAGCTCGGGAGGAAAGCGCACGTGCATGCCCCCACTCGGGACGAGGACTGACTCCCCTGCGGAGACTCCAGAAGAACCCCAAGGTCCATGTCAGCACTGGAGAGGAATCCTCAGGTTCCGGCACCAGACTCCACACAAGGTCTTAGGCCCCGGCATCGCACGGGAGAGAAATCCCGAAAGGCTCCCGAGCAACTCGCATGGGGACTGGCCTTTCCTGAGGCCACCAGAGGGGGTCCCTGTGGTCCCCGTCGTAAGTCGAGAGCACCTGCCGCAACTCGAGAGAAATCCAGGAGGTTGTCCCCTCCAGGCGAGATGAGGCCCATTTCCGCTGAGGCGACTGGAAGCTAATCACCCCTAATCTCTGGAACTTTCAAAAGGGTCCTTCACAGCCTTGCTGCAACTCAAGAAGTTCCCCGACATACCCGTCTCCACTCGAAGAGGAAGCACGAGAGTCCCGCCCCACATCCAGAGGGGCCCCGTTTCCGCCTCCTAGCTCGAGAGGAGGGATCCTTTTCCTTTCGTGGTTCGGCAAAGAATTCCCCGGCGTTCCCGTCGCATCTCAGGAGGAGGCGCTCTCCACAGGAAAAGGCGAGAGGAAATCCAGGGTCGTGCCACCATTCCCAGAGTCCCCAAGGTGTCTCAGTCCATTCCAGGGAAACCTGTTTTCCCTTCACTGCCTCGACTTTAAAGCCGAGGATCGACTCACACCACAGTGGCACGTGGGAAAGCCCTGTGGGAAAGCCTCGTGGGAAAGCGTCATGGAAAGTCCTAGAGGGAAAGCCACAAATCCCTTGATCCACGAAAAGGGAAGCATGACACTTGCTGCTACAGCTCGGGAGGAAATCGGACTTGCATGCCCCCTCTCGAGACAAGGACTGACTCCCCTGGGGAGACTCCAGAAGTAGCACAAGATCCATGTCGGCACTGGAGCGGAATCCTCAGGTTCCGTCACTGAGTCCACACCAAGGTCTTTAGGCCCCAGCATCGACGGGAGAGGAATCCCGAGAGGCCCGGGAGAAACTCGCATGGGGACTGGCCTTTCCTGAGGCCACCAGAGCGGGTCCCTGAGGCCCTCGTCGTAAGTCGAGAGCACCTGCCGCAATTCGAGAAAATCCAGGAGGTTCTCCCCTCCAGGCGAGATGAGGCCCCATTTCGGCTGAGACAACTAGGGCGTAATCAGACTTAAACTCTGGAACTTCCAAAAGGGTCCTTCACACCCTTGCTGCAACTCAAGAAGTTCCCCGACATACCCGTCTCCACTCAAGAGGAACCCGAGCGTCCCGCCCGTATCCAGAGTGGTCCCGTTTCTGCCTGCTAGCACGAGAGGAGTGATCCTTTCCCTGCGTGGTCCTGAAAGAATTCCTAGCGTTCCCGTCTCATCTCAAGAGGAGGCGCTCTCCACAGTAAAGGCGAGAGGAACTCCAGTATCAGGCCCCATTCCCAGAGTCCCCCAGATGTCTCAGTCCATTCCAAGGAAACCTGTTTTCCCTGCACTGCCTCCACTTTCAAGCCGAGGATCGACTCACACCGCGATGGCAGGTTGGACAGCCCCTGTGGGAAAGCCTCGTGGGAAAGCCTCGTGGGAAAGCCTCGAGGGAAAGCCACAGATCCCTTGATCCACGCGTAGGGAAGCGTGACACTGCTGCTACAGCTCGGGAGGAAAGCGCACGTGCATGCCCCCACTCGAGACGAGGACTGACTCCCCTGGGGAGACTCCAGAAGTACCCCAAGATCCATGTTAGCACTGGAGAGGAATCCTCAGGTTCCGGCACCGACTCCACACAAGCTATTAGGCCCCGTCATCGACGGGAGAGGAATCCCGAGAGGCCCCCGAGCAACTCGCATGGGGACTGGCCTTTCCTGAGGCCACCAGAGCGGGTCCCTGAGGTCCCCGTCGTAAGTCGAGGGCACCTGCCGCAACTCGAGAAAATCCAGGAGGTTGTCCCCTCCAGGCGAGATGAGGCCCATTTCGGCTGAGGCGTCTCGAGGCTAATCACACCTAACCTCTGGAACTTCCAAAGGGTCCTTCACACCCTTGCTGCAACTCAAGAAGTTCCCCGACATACCCGTCTCCACTCGAGAGGAAGCACCGAGAGTCCCGCCCACATCCAGAGGAGCCCCGTTTCCGCCTCCTAGCTCGAGAGGAGGGATCCTTTCCCACCGTGGTCGGGAAAATATTCCCGGCGTTCCCGTTGCATCTGAAGAGGAGGCGCTCTCCACAGGAAAGGCGAGAGGAACTCCAGGGTCGTGCCACCATTCCCAGAGGCCGCTGGATGTCTCAGTCCATTAGAGGGAAAACTTTTTTCCCTGCACTGCCTCGACTTTCAAGCCGAGGATCGACTCAACCACGGTGGCACGTGGGACAGCCCTGTGGGAAAGCCTCGTGGGAAAGCCTTGAGGGAAAGACACAGATCCCTTGATCCACGCGAAGGGAAGCGCGACACTGCTGCTACAGCTCGGGAGGAAAGCGCACGTGCATGCCCCCACTCGAGACGAGGACTGACTCCCCTGGGGAGACTCCAGAAGTACCCCAAGATCAATGTCAGCACTGGACAGGAATCCTCTGGTTCCGGCACCTACTCCACACAAGGTCTTAGGCCCCGGCATCGACGGGAGAGGAATCCCGAGAGGCCCCCAAGCAACTCGCATGCGGACTGGCCTTTCCTGAGGCCACCAAAGCGGGTCCCTGAGGTCCCCGTCGTAAGTCGAGAGCACCTTCCGCAACTCGAGAAAATCCAGGAGGTTTTCCCCTCCAGGCGAGATGAGGCCCATTTCCGCTGAGGCGTCTCGAGGCTAATCACACCTAACCTCTGGAACTTCCAAAGGGTCCTTCACACCCTTGCTGCAACTCAAGAAGTTCCCCGACATACCCGTCTCCACTTGAGAGGAAGCACGAGAGTCCCGCTCACATCCAGAGGAGCCCCGTTTCCGCCTCCTAGCTCGAGAGGAGGGATCCTTTCCTTGCGTGGTCGAGAAAGATTTCCCGGCGTTCCCGACGCATCTCAAGAGGTCGCGCTCTCCAGAGGAAAGGCGAGAGGAACTCCATGGTCGTGCCACCAATCCCAGAGTCCCCCAGATGTCTCAGTCCATTCCAGGGAGACCTGTTTTCCCTGCACTGCCTCGACTTTCAAGCCGAGGATCGACTAACACCACGGTGGCACGTGGGACAGCCCTGTGGGAAAGCCTCGTGGGAAAGCCTTGTTGGAAAGCCTCGTGGGAAAGCCTCGAGGGAAAGCCACTGATCCCTTGATCCACGCGACTGGAGCATGACACTGCTGCTACAGCTAGGGAGGAAAGCGCAGGTGCATGCCCCCACTCGAGACGAGGACTGACTCCCCTGGGGAGACTCCAGAAGTACCCCAAGATCCATGTCAGCACTGCAGAGGAAACCTCAGGTTCCGGCACTGACTCCACACAAGGTCTTAGGCCCCGGCATCGACGGGAGAGGAATCCCGAGAGGCCCCGAGCAATTCGCATGGGGAGTGGCCTTTTCTGAGGCCCCCAGAGCGGGTCGTTGAGGTCCCCGTCGTAAGTCGAGAGCAACTGCCCTATCTCGAGAAAATCCAGGAGGTTCTCCCCTCCAGGCGAGATGAGGCCCATTTCTGCTGAGGCGTCTCGAGGCTAATCACACCTAATCTCTGGAACTTCCAAACGGTGCTTCACACTCTGGCTGCAACTCAAGATGTTCCCCTACATACCGTTTCCACTCGAGAGGAAGCACGAGAGTCCCGCCCACATCCAGAGGAGCCCCGTTTCTGCCTACTAGCTCGAGAGGAGGGATCCTTTCCCTGCGTCATCGGGGAAAGAAATCCCGGCGTTCCCGTCGCATCTCAAGAGGAGGCGCTCTCCACAGGAAAGGCGAGAGGAACTCCAGGGTCGTGCCACCTTTCCCAGAGTCCCCAAGATGTCTCAGTCCATTCCAGGGAAACCTGTTTTCCCTGCACTGCCTCGACATTCAAGCCGAGGATCGACTCACACCGCGATGGCAGGTTGGACAGCCCTGTGGGAAAGCCTCGTGGGAAAGCCTCGTGGGAAAGCCTCGAGGGAAAGCCACAGATCCCTTGATCCACGCGTAGGGAAGCGTGACACTGCTGCTACAGCTCGGGAGGAAAGCGCACGTGCATGGCCCCACTCGAGACCGAGGACTGACTCCCCTGGGGAGACTCCAGAAGTCCCCAAGATCCATGTTAGCACTGGAGAGGAATCCTCAGGTTCCGGCACCGACTCCACACAAGGTCTTAGGCCACGGCATCGACGGGAGAGGAATCCCGAGAGGCCCCGAGCAACTCGCATGGGGACTGGCCTTTCCTGAGGCCACCAGAGCGGGTCCCTGAGGTCCCCGTCGTAAGTCGAGGGCACCTGCCGCAACTCGAGAAAATCCAGGAGGTTCTCCCCTCCAGGCGAGATGAGGCCCATTTCTGCTGAGGCGTCTCGAGGCTAATCACACCTAATCTCTGGAACTTCCAAACGGTGCTTCACACTCTTGGCTGCAACTCAAGATGTTCCCCTACATACCGTTTCCACTCGAGAGGAAGCACGAGAGTCCCGCCCACATCCAGAGGAGCCCCGTTTCTGCCTACTAGCTCGAGAGGAGGGATCCTTTCCCTGCGTCATCGGGAAAGAAATCCCGGCGTTCCCGATCGCATCTCAAGAGGAGGCGCTCTCCACAGGAAAGGCGAGAGGAACTCCAGGGTCGTGCCACCTTTCCCAGAGTCCCCCAGATGTCTCAGTCCATTCCAGGGATACCTGTTTTCCCTGCACTGCCTCGACATTCAAGCCGAGGATCGACTCACATCACGGTGGCACGTGGGACAATCATGTGGGAAGGCCTCGTGGAAAAGCCTCGTGTGAAAGCTTCCAGGGAAAGCCACAAATCCCTTGATTCACTCGAAGGGAACCTGGCACTGCTGCTACAGCTCGGGAGGAAAGCGCACGTGCCTGCCCCCACTCGAGACGAGGACTGACTCCCCAGGGGAGACTCCAGAAGTACCCCAAGATCCATGTCAGCACTGGAGAGGAATCCTCAGGTTCCGGCAGCGACTCCACACAAGGTCTTAGGCCCCGGCATCGACGGGCGAGGAATCCCGAGAGGCCCCTGAGCAACTCGCATGGGGACTGGGCTTTCCTGAGGCCACCAGAGCGGGTCCCGGAGGTCCCCGTCGTAAGTCGAGAGCACCTGCTGCAACTCGAGAAAATCCTAGATGTTCTCCCCTCCAGGCGACATGAGGGCCCATTTCCCCTGAAGCGTCTCGAGGCTAATCACACCTAACCTCTGGAACTTCCAAAGGGTCCTTCACACCCTTGCTGCAAATCAAGAAGTTCCCCGACATACCCGTCTCCACTCGAGAGGAGTCACGAGAGTCCCGCCCACATCCAGAGGAGCCCCGTTTCCGCCTCCTAGCTCGAGAGGAGAGATCCTTTCCCTGCGTGGTCGGAAAAGAATTCCCGGCGTTCCCGTCGCATCTCAAGAGGAGGCGCTCTCCACAGGAAAGGCGAGAGGAACTCCAGGGTCGTGCCACCATTCCCAGAGTCCCCAGATGTCTCAGTCCATTCCAGGGAAACATGTTTTCCCTGCACTGACTCGACTTTCAAGCCGAGGATCGACTCACACCACGGTGGCACGTGGGACAACCCTGTGGGGAAAGCCTCGTGGGAAAGCCACAGATCCCTTGATCCACGCGAAGGGAAGCGTGACACTGCTGCTACAGCTCGGGAGGAAAGCGCACGTGCATGCCCCCACACCAGACGAGGACTGACTCCCCTGGGGAGACTCCAGAAGTACCCCAAGATCCATGTCAGCACTGGAGAGGAATCCTCAGGTTCTGGCACCGACTCCACACAAGGTCTTATGCCGGTGTCCAGCCCCGGTGGATCCAGGGAATTCGAAGGGTGGACGGCGTTGGCGTGGAAAGACTTGTTTATTTATTAATGTAAGATTAGATTAGCAAACTATAGTGTAGTAAGAAGATTAAGTGGAGGAAGAGGGCTGAATAGCTTGGTTTACGCGGACGGCCAATAAAATTCCAGACAAGGAATTTGCACCACCTACGTTGGGCCACCGGCGCCCGCTTGAATATCTAAGGGTGCCTCGCCTTAAGCTCCCTTTCGTGCGGGTCTTAACAGCCAGGCCAAGTAAGTAGACCTGGCGAGCCTCCGCACTCCATGTGGAGATTCAGCCTGAAGTTATAGTAAAGAGCAGAGAGAAGGAAAGGTAGAGAAGAAGAAAGAGAGAGAAAGACACGGGGGGAGCCAGAGTCCCAGGAAACCAGGCTGAGAGACTAGTTCGAGAAGCTGGTCCGAGAAACTGGCCCCCGGCCCCTGGCCTCCTCCTTTATTGTTCAGAAGGTCTTTTATACTTTTGATAATACATGAAGATCAATGGATAACCCAAAATTATGTAGTGTTCCCAACCCAGATTCTTTCTGTATATCATTTTGTATACAAAAGGTCTCAGGTGATTTACATTATCTTCTGGCCAAGAGGCTTGTTAACACTTTTTGGCTCTCTTCCTTAATGAATGTTAATTTTGTTTCCCCTGAAGTGTTTTTCTTTAATCTGCATCTCCTTAAAGCATTAAAGTTACATCTCTATAGAACAAAGGTGCAGTGGGTTATAACAAAGAAAGTACTTAACTCAAAGATCTAATGTTGCTAATACCAGGTCTACTACTTGTTTTTCACATACCAACTATATCTAAAAATAAAGGATATGAAAATTTGGCAGCAAGCATTGACCCAAAAAATGAAACTTTTAATCAGTCCTATTCTAAAGATTCTGACTCCTCGGAAGCTCCTGCATTCCTACGATGTTTTAAGCTTCCTGTGGCCTCCTGCGGTCAGGAGGCCTCAAACAATCACAAGGGCAGCTGTACGAGTCCTACAGGCAGGATAGAAAGCCATCAGAGGGTTTTTGGATTGAAACACTCTTTCAAATGCAGAAGACTAACGCCCTGAATTGACTTTTTCCAGAAAAGTTCAGAAGAGTGAAAAAGCAGAGCACAAAAACCGGCAGATTTTTGTGGGGGTACATGCTTAAAAATTTCCAGAGGGGTCCCTGAGTCTGAGCACGCCTTGCGTATGTCAGCTTCCTTCCTCATAACCTTGTCACGGGCGGGCTTCCTCACACTGTCTCCCGGCAGCCTTAGGCCCCAGCATCGACGGGAGAGGAATCCCGAGAGGCCCCGAGCAACTCGCATGCGGACTGGCCTTTCCTGAGGCCACCAGAGCGGGTCCCTGAGGTCCCCGTCGTAAGTCGAGAGCACCTGCCACAACTCGAGAAAATCCAGGAGGTTCTCCCCTCCAGGCGAGATGAGGCCCATTTCCGCTGAGGCATCTCGAGGCTCATCACACCTAACCTCTGGAAATTACAAAGGGTCTTTCACACCCTTGCTGCAACTCAAGAAGTTCCCCGACATACCCGTCTCCACTCGAGAGGAATCAGAGAGTCCCGCCCTCATCTAGAGGAGCCCCGTTTCCGCCTCCTAGCTCGAGAGGAGGGATCCTTCCCCTGCGTGGTCGGAAAGAATTCCCGGCATTTCCGTCGCATCTCAAGAGGAGGCGCTCTCCACAGGAAAGGCGAGATTAACTCCAGGGTCGTGCCACCATTCCCAGAGTCCCTCAGATGTCTCAGTCCATTCCAGGGAAACCTGTTTTCCCTGCACTGCCTCGACTTTCAAGGCCGAGGATCCACTCACACCACGGTGGCACGTGGGACAGCCCTGTGAGAAAGCCTCCTGGGCAAGCCTCGAGGGAAACCACAGATCCCTTGATCCACGCGGAGGGAAGCGTGACACTGCTGCTACAGCTCGAGAGGAAATCGCACGTGCATGCCTCAATTCGAGACGAGGACTGACTCCCCTGGGGAGACTGCCAGAAGTACCCCAAAACCATGTCAGCACTGGAGAGGAATCCTCAAGTTCTGGCACCGACTCCACACAAGGTCTTAGGTCCCGGCATCGCGGGAGAGGAATACTGAGAGGCACCCGAACAACTCGCATGGGGACTGGCCTTTCCTGAGGCCACCAGAGCGGGTCCCTGAGGTCCCTGTTTGTAAGTCAAGAGCACTGCCGCGCTCGAGAAAATCCAGGAAGTTCTCCCCTCCAGGCGAGATGAGGCCATTTCCGCTGAAGCATCTCGAGGCTAATCACACCTAACCTCTGGAACTTCCAAAGGGTCCTTCACACCCTTGCTGCAACTCAAGAAGTTCCACGACATACCCGTCTCGACTCGAGAGGGAAGCACGAGAGTCCCGCCCACATCCAGAGGAGCCCGTTTCCGCCTCCTAGCTCGAGAGGAGGGTTCCTTTTCCTGCGTGTTCGGGAAAGAATTCCTGGCCTTCCATCGCAGCTCAAGAGGGGCGCTCTCTACTACAGGAAAGGCGAGAGGAACTCCAGGGTCGTGCCACCATTCCCAGAGTCCCCCAGATGTCTCAGTCCACTCCAGGGAAACGTGTTTTCCTTGCACTGCCT
>NW_017193571.1:0-9746 GCF_001704415.2 Capra hircus
TGGGCGGGCACTTCTGCGCTGCTTTCCTCTCGCGACGTTTGCAGCCCACGCGGGCTTATGCGTCGCCACCGCGAACTTCCTTTGCAGGTTGCCAGCCCAAGGGTGTGAAGGACCCTTTGTGAAGCTCAGAGGAAAGGCCTAGTGATTTACGCCTCGAGCACGCCTCAAAGCCGGGAAATAAGCCCGCCTCACCGCTCGCCTGTGGAGGGGCGCGTCAGAACCTTCTCTGCGATTTTCTCGAGCTTAGCGCGCATGCCGACGTGCCTCACACTATACGACACGTCGAACCGCGACCATCAGCGCGACCCTCCTTCTGGTCGCCGCCTCAGGAAAGCCGCCTGAGTCCCCACTGCCGATGCTTGTCTCGCGGCGGCCTCAAGATTTCCTTCTCCGTCTGACCTATTGCCCCGGGGCCTAAGCACTGCCGCGGCACCGCCAGTGTTGATGGTAAGCACGCACCAGCCTGCACTAACGACGTTGTTATGAGGAAGGAAGCTGACATAAGCAAGGCCGTGCTCAGACTTCAGGGACCCCTCTGGAATTTTTAAGCATGTACCCCAACAAAAATCTGCCGGGTTTTGTGCTCTGCTTTTTCACTCTTCTGACCTTTTCTGGAAAAAGTCAATTCAGGGCGTTACTCTTCTGCATTTGAAAGAGTGTTTCAATCCAAAAACCCTCTGATGGCTTTCTAGCCTGCCTGTAGGACTCGTACAGCTGCGCTTGTGATTGTTTTGAGGCCTCCTGACCGCAGGAGGCACAGGAAGCTTAAAATATCCTAGGAATGCAGGAGCTTCCGAGGAGTCAAAATTTAGAATAGGACTGATTAAAAGTTTCGTTTTTTGGGTCAATGCTTGCTGCCAAATTTTCATTTCCTTTATTTTTAGATATAGTTGGTATATAGAAAAACAAGTAGTAGACCTGGTATTAGCAACATTAGATCTTTGAGTTAAGTACCTTCTTTGTTATAACCCACTGCACCTTTTCTATAGAGATGTAACTTTAATGCTTTAAGGAGATGCAGATTAAAGAAAAACACTTCCGGCGGGAAACAAAATTAACATTCATTAAGGAAGAGAGCCAAAAAGTTTTAACAAGCCTCTTGGCCAGAAGATAATGTAAATCACCTGAGACCTTTTGTATACAAAATGAGATACAGAAAGAATCTGGGTTGCAACACTACATAATTTGTGTTATCCATTGGTCTCCATGTTTTATCAAAAGTATAAAAGGCCTTCTGAACAATAAAGGAGGAGGCCAGGGGCCGGGGCCAGTTTCTCGGACCAGCTTCTCGAACTAGTCTCTCAGCCTGGTTTCTTGGGACTCTGGCTCCCCCGTGTCTTTCTCTCTCTTTCTTCTTCTCTACCTTTCCTTCTCTCTGCTCTCTTATTATTTAACTTCAGGCTGAATCTCCACCTGGAGTGCGGAGGCTCGCCAGGTCTACTTACTTGCCCTGGCTGTTAAGACCCCACACGAAAGGGAGCTTAAGGCGAGGCACCCTTAGATATTCAAGCGGGCGCCGGTGGCCCAACGTAGGTGGTGCAAATTCCTTGTCTGGAAATTTATATTGCCGTCCGCGTAAACCAAGCTATTCAGCCCTCTTCCTCGACTTAATCTTCTTACTACACTATAGTTTCCTAATCTAATCTTACATTAATAAATAAACAAGTCATTCCACGCCAACGCCGTCCACCCTTCGAATTCCCTGGATCCACCGGGGCTGGACCCCGGCATAAGACCTTGAGTGGAGTCGGTGCCGGAACCTGAGGATTCCTCTCCTAGTGCTGACATGGATCTTGGGGTACTTCCTGAGTCTCCCCAGGGGAGTCAGTCCTCGTCTCGAGTGGGGGCATGCATGTGCGCTTTCCTCCGAGCTGTAGCAGCAGTGTCACTCTTCCCTTCGCGTGGATCAAGGGATCTGTGGCTTTCCCACGAGGCTTTCCCACAGGGCTGTCCACGTGCCACCGTGGTGAGAGTCGATCCTCGGCTTGAAAGTCGAGGCAGTGCAGGGAAAACAGGTTTCCCTGGAATGGACTGAGACATCTGGGGACTCTGGGAATGGTGGCACGACCCTGGAGTTCCTCTCGTCTTTCCTGTGGAGAGCGCCTCCTCTTGAGATGCGACGGAACACCGGGAATTCTTTCCCGACCACGCAGGGGAAGGATCCCTCCTCTCGAGCTAGGAGACGGAAACGGGGCTCATCTGGATGAGGGCGGACTCTCGTGCTTCTCTCGTGTGGAGACGGGTATGTCGGGGAACTTCTTGAGTTGCAGCAAGGGTGTGAAGGACCCTTTGGAAGTTCCAGAGGTTAGGTGTGATTAGCCTCCAGACGCCTCAGCGGAAATGGGCCTCATCTCGACTGGAGGGGAGAACCTCCTGGATATTCTCGAGTTGCAGCAGGTGCTCTCGACTTACGACGGGGACCTCAGGGACCCGCTCTGGTGGCCTCAGGAAAGGCCCGTCCGCATGCGAGTTGCTCGGGGGCCTCTCGGGATTCCTCTTCCGTCGATGCCGGGGCCTGAGACTGCCGGGAGCCAGTGTGAGGAAGCCCGCCCTTGACAAGTTTATGAGGAAGGAAGCTGACATAGGCAAGGCGTGCTCAGACTTCATGGACCCCTCTGGAAATTTTTAAGCATGTACCCCAACAAAAATCTGCCGGTTTTTGTGCTCTGCTTTTTCACTCTTCTGACCTTTTCTGGAAAAAGTCAATTCAGGGCGTTAGTCTTCTGCATTTGAAAGAGTGTTTCAATCCAAAAACCCTCTGATGGCTTTCTAGCCTGCCTGTAGGACTCGTACAGCTGCGCTTGTGATTGTTTGAGGCCTCCTGACCGCAGGGGGCACAGAAAGCTTAAAACATCCTAGGAATGCAGGAGCTTCCGAGGAGTCAAAATCTTTAGAATAGGACTGATTAAAAGTTTCATTTTTTGGGTCAATGCTTGCTGCCAAATTTTCATATCCTTTATTTTTAGATATAGTTGGTATATAGAAAAACAAGTAGTAGACCTGGTATTAGCAACATTAGATCTTTGAGTTAAGTACCTTCTTTGTTATAACCCACTGCACCTTTGTTCTATAGAGATGTAACTTTAATGCTTTAAGGAGATGCAGATTAAAGAAAAACACTTCTGGGGAAACAAAATTAACATTCATTAAGGAAGAGAGCCAAAAAGTGTTAACAAGCCTCTTGGCCAGAAGATAATGTAAATCACCTGAGACCTTTTGTATACAAAATGATATACAGAAAGAATCTGGGTTGCGAACACTACATAATTTTGTGTTATCCATTGATCTCCATGTTTTATCAAAAGTATAAAAGGCCTTCTGAACAATAAAGGAGGAGGCCAGGGGCCGGGGGCCAATTTCTCGGACCAGCTTCTCGAACTAGTCTCTCAGCCTGCTTTCTTGGGACTCTGGCTCCCCCGTGTCTTTCTCTCTCTTTCTTCTTCTCTACCTTTCCTTCTCTCTGCTCTTTACTTTAACTTCAGGCTGAATCTCCACCTGGAGTGCGGAGGCTCGCCAGGTCTACTTACTTGCCCTGGCTGTTAAGACCCGCACGAAAGGGAGCTTAAGGCGAGGCACCCTTAGATATTCAAGCGGGCGCCGGTGGCCCAACGTAGGTGGTGCAAATTCCTAGTCTGGAATTTTATTGGCCGTCCGCATAAACCAAGCTATTTCAGCCCTCTTACTCCACTTAATCTTCTTGCTACAGTATAGTTTCCTAATCTAATCTTACATTAATAAATAAACAAGTCTTTCCACGCCAACGCCGTCCACGCTTCGAATTCCCTGGATCCACCGGTGCTGGCCCCGGCATACGACCTTGAGTGGAGTCGGTGCCGGAACCTGAGGATTCCTCTCCAGTGCTGACATGGATCTTGGGGTACTTCCTGAGTCTCCCCAGGGGAGTCAGTCCTTGTCTCGAGTGGGGTCATGCACGTGCGCTTTCCTCCCGAGCTGTAGCAGCAGTGTCAGGCTTCCCTTCGTGTGGATCAAGGGATCTGTGGCTTTCCACGAGGCTTTCCCACAGGGGTGTCCCACGTGCCACCGTGGTGAGAGTCTATCCTCGGCTTGAAAATCGAGGCAGTGCAGGGAAAACAGGTTTCTCTAAATGGACTGAGATATCTGGGGACTCTGGAATGGTGGCACGACCCTGGAGTTCCTCTCGCCTTTCCTCTGGAGAGCGCCTCCTCTTGAGATGCGACGGGAACACCGGGAATTCTTTCCCGACCACGCAGGGAAAGATTCCTCCTCTCTAGCTAGGAGGCGGAAACAGCGCTCCTCTGGATGAGGAGGGACTCTCGTGATACCTCTCGTGTGGAGACGGGTATGTCGGGGAACTTCTTGAGTTGCAGCAAGGGTGTGAAGGACCCTTTCGAAGTTCCAGAGGTTAGCTGTGATTAGCCTCGAGACGCCTCCGCGTAAATGGGCCTCATCTCGCCTGCAGGGGAGAACCTCCTGGATATTCTCGAGTTGTGGCAGGTGCTCCCAACTTACGACGGGGACCTCAGGGACCCGCTCTGGTGGCCTCAGGAAAGGCCAGTCCCATGCGAGTTGCTCGGGGTCCTCTCGGGATTCCTCTCCCGTCGATGCCGGGGCCTAAGACCTTGCGGGGAGTCGGTGCCGGAACCTGAGGATTCCTCTCCAGTGCTGACATGCATCTTGGGGTACTTCTGGAGTCTCCTCAATGGAGCCGGTCCTCGTCTCGCGTGGGGGCATGCACGTGTGGATTTCCTCCCGAGCTGTAGCAGGCAGTGTCCCACTACCCTTCCCGTGGATAAAGGGATCAGAGGCTTTCCCTCGGCTTCCCACGAGGCTTTCCCACGAGGCTTTTTCCCACGAGGCTTTCCCACGAGGCTTTCCCACGAGGCTTTTCCACGAGGCTTTCCCACAGGGGCTGTCCCACGTGCCACCGTGGTGTGAGTCGATCCTCGGCTTGAAAGTCGAGGCAGTGCACGGAAAAAAGGTTTCCCTGGAATGGACGGAGACTTCTGGGGGACTCTGGGAATGTGGCATGACACTGGAGTTCCTCTCGCCATTCCTGTGGAGAGCGCCACCTGTTGAGATGCGACGGGAAGGCCCGGAATTCTTTCCCGACCACGCAGGGAAAGGATCCCTCTTCTCAGGCTAGGAGGCAGAAACGGGGCTCCTCTGGATGTGGGCGGGACTCTCGTGCTTCCTCTCGAGTGGAGACGGGTATGTCGGGGGAACTTCTTGAGTTGCAGCAAGGGTGTGAAGGACCCTTTGAAAGTTCCAAAGGTTAGGTATGACTAGCCTCGAGATGCCTCAGCGGAAATGGGCCTCATCTCGCCTGGAGGGGAGAACCTCATGGTTTTTCTCGAGTTGCGGCAGGTGCTCTCGACTTAAGATGGGGACCTCAGGGACCCGCTCTGGTAGCCTCAGGAAAGGCCAGTCCCCATGCGAGTTGCTCGGGAGCCTCTCGGGATTCCTCTCCCGTCGATGCCGAGGCCTAAGATCTTGTGTGGAGTGGGTGCCGGAACTTCCGGATTCCTCTCCAGAGCTGACATGGATTTGGGGGTACTTCTGGAGTCTCCCCAATGGAGTCAGTCCTCGTCTCGAGTGGGGGTCATGCACGTGCGCTTCCCTTCCGAGCTGTAGGAGCAGTGTTGCGCTTCCTTTCGCGTGAATCAAAGGATCTGCGGCTTTCCCTCGAGGCCTTCCCACGAGTCTTTCCCACGAGGCTTTCCCACAGGGCTGTCCCTCGTGCCACCGTGGTGTGAGTCGATCCTCGGCTTGAAAGTCGAGGCCAGTGCAGGGAAAACATGTTTCCCTGGAATGGACTGAGACATCTGTGGGACTCTGGGAATGTGGCAGGACCCTGGAGTTCCTCTCTCCTTTCCTGTGGAGAGCGCCTCCTCTTGAGATGCGACGGGAACGCTGGGAATTCTTTCCCAACAACGCAGGGAAAGGATCCCTCCTCTCAAGCAACGAGGCGGGAACGGGGCTCCTCTGGATGTGGGCGGAACTCTCGTGCTTCCTCTCGAGTGGAGACGGGAATGTCGCGGAACTTCTAGAGTTGCAGAAAGGGTGTGAAGGACCCTCTGAAAGTTCCAGAGTTTAGGTGTGAATAGCCTCGAGACGCCTCAGCGGAAATGGGCCTCATCTCGCCTGGAGGGGAGAACTTCCTGGATTTTCTCGAGTTGCGGCAGGTGCTCTCGACTTACGACGGGGACCTCAGGGACCCGCTCTGGTGGCCTCAGGAAAGGCCAGTTCTCATGCGAGTTGCTCGGGTGGCCTCTCGGGTTTCCTGTCCCATCGATGCCGGCGGGCCTAAGATCTTGTGTGGAGCCATTGGCGGTACCTGAGGATTCCTCTCCAGTGCTGACATGGATCTTGGGGTACTTCTGGAGTATCCCCAGGGGAGTCAGTCCTCGTCTCGAGTGGGGGCATGCACGTGCGCTCTCCTCCCCAGCTGTTGCAGCAGTGTCACGCTTCCCTGCGCGTGGATCAATGGATCTGTGGCTTTCCCTCGAGGATTTCCCACGAGGCTTTCCCACGAGGCTTACCCACAGGGCTGTCCCACGTGCCACTGTGGTGTGAGTCGATACTCAGAGTGAAAGTCGAGGCAGTGCAGGGAAAACAGGTTTCCCTGGAATGGACTGAGACATCTGGGGGACTCTGGGAATGGTGGTACGACTCCTGAGTTCCTCTGGCCTTTCCTGTGGAGAGCGCCTCCTCTTGAAATGCGACGGCAATGCCGGGAATTCTTTCCCGACCACGCAGGGCAAGGATAACTCCTCTCGAGCTAGGAGGCTGGAATCGGGGCTCCTCTGGATGTGGGCGGGGACTCGCGTGCTTCCTCTCGAGTGGAGACGGGTATGTCGGGGATCTTCTTGAGTTGCAGCAAGGGTGTGAAGGACCCTTTGGAAGTTCCAGAGTTTAGGTGTGATTAGGCCTCGAGACGCCCTCAGCGGAAATGGCCCTCATCTCTCCTGGAAAGGGAGAACCTCCTTGATTTTCTCGAGTAGCGGCAGGTGCTCTCGACTTAACTACGGGGACCTCAGCAAACCGCTCTGGTGGCCTCAGGAAAGGCCAGACCCCATGCGAGTTGGCTCGGGGTCCTCTCGGGATTCCTCTCCCGTCGATGCTGGGGCCTAAGACCTTGTGTGGAGTCGGTCCCGGAACCTGAGGATTCCTCTCCAGGTCTGACATGGATCTGGGGTACTTCTGGAGTCTCCCCAGTGGAGTCAGTCCTCATTCGAGTGGGGCATACACGTGCGCTTTCCTCCCGAGCTAGAGCAGCAGTGTCACGCTTCCTTTCCCGTGGATCAAGGGATCAGGGGCTTTCCCCGAGGCTTTCCCACGAGGCTTTCCCACAGGGCTGTCCCACGTGGACCGTGGTGTGAGTCGATCCTGGGCTTGAAAGTCGAGGCAGTGCAGGGAAAATAGGTTTCCCTCTAATAGACTGGACATCTGGAGGACTCTGGGAATGGTGGCACGACCCTGGAGTTCCTCCGCCTTTCCTGTGGAGAGCGACTCCTCTTGAGATGCGAGGGAACGCCGGGAATTCTTTCCCGAACACTCAGGGAAAGGATCCCTCCTCTCGAGCTAGGAGACGGAAACGGGGCTCCTCTGGATGTGGGCGGGACTCTCGTGCTTCCTCTCGAGTGGAGACGGGTATGTCGGGGAACTTCTTGAGTTGCAGCAAGTGTGTGAAGGACCCTTTGGAAGTTCCAGATGTTAGATGTGATTAGCCTCGAGACGCCTCAGCGGGAAATGGGCCTCATCTCGCCTGGCGGGGAGAACCTCCTGGATTTTCTCGAGTTGCGGCAGGTGCTCTCGACTTACGACGGGGACCTCAGGGTCCCGCTCTGGTGGCATCAGGAAAGGCCAGTCCCCATTCGAGTTGCTCGGGGCTCTCGGGATTCCTCTGCCGTCGATGCCGGGGCCTTAGACTTTGTGTGGTGTCGGTGCCGGAACCTGAGGATTCCTCTCCAGTGCCGACATGGATCTTGCGGTACTTCTGGAGTCTCCCCAGGGTCGTCAGTCCTCGTCTCGAGTGGGGCATGCACGTGCGCTTTCCTCCTGAGCTGTATCAGCAGTGTCACGCTTCCCTTTGCGTGGATCAAGGGATCTGTGGCTTTCCCTCGAGGTTTTCCCACGAGGCTTTCCCATGAGGCTTGCCCACAGGGCTGTCCCACGTGCCACCGTGGTGTGAGTCGATCCTTGCTTGAAAGTCGAGGCAGTGTAGGGAAACAGGTTTTCCCTGGAATGGACTGAGACATCTGGGGACTCAGGGAATGGTGGCACGACCCTAGAGTTACTCTCGCCTTTCCTGTGAAGAGCACCTCCTCTTGCGATACGAAGGAACACTGGGAATTCTTTCCCTACCACGCAGAGAAAGCATCCCTCCTCTCGAGCTAGGTGGCAGAAACGGGGCTCCTCTGGATGTGGGCGGGATGCTCGTGCTTCCTCTCGAGTGGAGACGGGTATGTCGGGGAACTTCTGAGTTTCAGCAAGGGTGTGAAGGACCCTTTGGTAGTTCCAGAGGTTAGGTGTGATAGCCTTGTGACGCCTCAGCGGAAATGGGGCTCATCTCGCCTGGAGGGAGAAACTCCTGGATTTCTCGAGTTGCGGCAGGTGCTCTCGACTTAAGACGGGGATCTCAGGGACCCGCTCTTGTGGCCTCAGGAAAGGCCAGTCCCCATGCGAGTTAATCGTGGGCCTCTCTGGATTCCTCTCCTGTCGATGCCAGAGGCTAAGACCTTGTGTGGAGTCAGTGCCGGAACCTGAGGATTCCTCTCCAGTGATGACATGGATCTTGGGGTACTTCTGGAGTCTCCCAGGCGAGTCAGACCTCGTCATGAGTGGGGGCATTCACGTGCGATTTCCTCCGAGCTGTAACAGCAGTGTCACGCTTCTCTTCGCGTGGATCAAGGGATCTGTGGCTTTCCATTGAGGCTTTCCCACGAGGCTTTCCCACAGGACTGTCCACGTGCCACCGTGGTGTGAGTCGATCCTCGGCTTGAAAGTTGACGCAGTGCAGGGAAACAGGTTTCCTGGAATGGACTGAGACATCTGGGGGACTCTGGGAATGGTGGCACGACCCTGGAAGTTCCTCTCGCCTTTCCTGTGGAGAGCGCCTCCTCTTGAGATGCGACGGGAACGCTGGAATTCTTTCTCGAGCCACGCAGGAAAAGGATGTCTCCTCTCGAGCTAGGAGGCGTAAACGGGGCTCCTCTGGATGTGGGCGGAACTCGCATGCTTCCTCTCGAGTGGAGACGGGTATGTCGGGGAACTTCTTGAGTTGCAGCAGGGTGTGAAGGAGACCCGTTGGAAGTTCCCAGAGTTAGGTGTGATTAGCATCGAGACGCCTCAGTGGAAATGGGTCTCATCTCGCCCTGGAGGGAGAACCTCCTGGATTTTCTCGAGTTGGGGCAGGTGCTCTCGACTTACGACGCGGACCTCTGGGACCCGCTCTGGTGGCCTCAGGAAAGGCCCAGTCCAATGGAGTCCCGGAGGAGGCCTAATTGGGAAATTGCTTCCCCCTTCGTGCCGGTGCTAAAGGCCTTGTGTGAGTCGTGCTGAACTGAGGTTCCTCTCCCAGTGTGACATGGTCTTAGGTACGTTTCTGGGAGTCATCCGCACGGGTAGTCGTACTCCTCTCAGTGGGGCTTGCTGTGCTGCTTTTCTCCGCGTTGGCGAGCAGTGTCACTCCCCGGATGCGTGGATCATGGGATGTGCTTTCCTCGGCTTCCCGAAGAGTTATACCCGAAGGCTTTTGTTCCTAG
>NW_017193572.1:0-21026 GCF_001704415.2 Capra hircus
GCCTCGCGCCAGAACTCTGCGAGGAGGCTCGCTTCCCTGCTGGCGTGAGGCTCGCTATCAGGCGGGGGCGCAGGGCTCCTCCAGCAGGTCTTGCCTCAGGGGCTGCTTCCCCTGAGTTGGGGCTGTGGGCAGGAACCCAGACACGCAGGATCAGGCCCCAACCACCTGCACATGTCTCTGCTGGGGAGGAGAGTGCTAGGAACCTACGTCTGTCATACACTTTCTGGGCACCCAAGGAATCAGCCTCCGTGTGTGCGGGCTAACCCCCCGGAAGATGTCTGGGCGGCCAAGAACGCTGGAGGAGCCCTGCAGTTGCCCTTCCCTTCCCTCTGACAGAGCTCTCACTGCTGCGCCCTTGGCAGTGTGCAACCCACCAGCCCCTAAGCCTCCCAAGGCGCCTGGCACCTAAGTGCAAAGGCAAGGCAGGATTGGAGCTGAGGCAAGGAAGGCACCAGTGGCGTCTCCCAGGCTCCTGCTGCCAGCTCCTTCCTGGGAGGCAGCCCTAAAAGCAAGGCAAGTCTGGGCAAGGCTAGCCCCGGCAGAGCAGCCTCGCGCCAGAACTCTGCCAGATCGGGGCTCTGAGCAGAGCTAGAGCTCTGCCGTACTGGAGGCCACTTAGCTCCGTGCAAGCAGGGCTTTCCTCTTGACTGGGCTCGGCTGCCTCCTCTTCTCCGAGGAGGCTCGCTTCACTGCTGGCTGTGCTCTCGCCTATCAGGCGGGCGCGCAGGGCTCCTCCAGCAGGTCTTGCCTCAGGGCTGCTTCCCCTGAGTTGGGCTGTGGGCGGAACCCAGACACGCAGGATAGGCCCCAACCACTGCACATGTCTCTGCTGGGGAGGAGAGTGCTAGGGAACCTACGTCTGTCATACACTTTCTGGGCACCCAGGAGTCAGCCTCTGTGGGTGGGGGCTGAAAACCCAGCAGGGGCCCTGGGAGCCTGGTGCTCTCGTGCGGCGCTGTCTGGGCGGCCAAGAACCGCTGGAGGAGCCCTGCTGTTGCCCCTTCCCTTCCTCTGACAGAGCTTCTCACTGCTGGAGCCCTTGCAGTGTGCAACCCACCACCCCTAAGCCCTCCCAAGGACGCTTGGGACCTAAGTGCAAAGGCAAGGCAGGGGAGCTGAAGCCAGGAAGGCGCCAGTGGCGTTTCCAGCTCCTCAGCCTGCTCCTTCCTGGGAGGAGCCTAAAAGCAAGGCAAGTCTGGCAAGGCTCGCCCCCGGCAGAGCATCTCGCGCCAGGAACTCTGCCAGATCGGGCCTCTGAACAGAGCTAGAGATCTGCCGTACTGGAGGCGCACTTAGCTTCGTGCAAGCAGGGCTTTCTTGACGGGCTGCTGCCTCCTCTTCCCGAGGAGGCTCGCTTCCCTGCTGGCTGTGCACTCGCCTATCAGGCGGGGCGCAGGGCTCCTCCAGCAGGTCTTGCCTCAGGGGCTGCTTCCCCTGAGTTGGGGCTGTGGGCAGGAACCCAGACACGCAGGATCAGGCCCCAACACCTGCACATGTCTCTGCTGGGGAGGAGAGTGCTAGGGAACCTACGTCTGTCATACACTTTCTGGGCACCAAGGAATCAGCCTCCGTGTGTGGGGCTGAAACCCAGCCAGGGCCCTGGGAACCTGGTGCTCTCCGCGCGGCGCTCTGGGCGGCCAAGGAAACCGCTGGAGGAGCCCTGCAGTTGCCCTTCCTTCCCTCTGACAGAGCTTCTCACTGCTGAGCCCTTGGCAGTGTGCAACCCACCAGCCCTAAGCCCTCCTAAGGACTGGGACCTAAGTGCAAAGGCAAGGCAGGATTGGAGCTGAGGCAGGAAGGCGCAGTGGCGTCAGCTGCTCTGCTCCTTCCTGGGAGGCAGCCTAAAAGCAAGGCAAGTCTGGCAAGGCTAGCCCGGCAGAGCAGCCTCGCGCCAGGAACTCTGCCAGATCGGGCTCTGAGCAGAGCTAGAGCTCTGCGTACTGGAGCGCACTTAGCTCCGTGCAAGCAGGGCTTTCCTTGACGGGGCTGGGCTGCCTCCTCTTCCCCCGAGGAGGCTCGCTTCCCTGCTGGCTGTGCACTCGCCTATCAGGCGGGGCGCAGGGCTCCTCCAGCAGGTCTTGCCTCAGGGGCTGCTTCCCCTGAGTTGGGCTGTGGGCGGAACCCAGACACGCAGGATCAGGCCCCAACACCTGCACATGTCTCTGCTGGGGAGGAGAGTGGGGGGAACCTACGTCTGTCACACACTTTCTAGGCACCCAGGAGTCAGCCTCTGTGTTCGGGGCTGAAACCCAGCCAGGGGCCTTGGAACCTGGTGCTCTCCGTGTGGGCTGAGTCTGGGCGGCCAAGCAACCGCTGAAGGAGCCCTGCTGTTGCCTTTCGATCCCTCCTACAGAACTCTCACTTCTGGAGCCCTTGGTAGTGTGCAACCCACCAGCCCCTGAGCCCTCCTCAAGGACGCTTGGGACCTAAGTGCAAAGGCAAGGCAGGGAAGAGCTGAAGCCAGGAAGGCGCCAGTGGCGTCTCCCAGCCTCACACAGCCTGCTCCTTCCTAGGGAGGGAGCCTAAAAGCAAGGTAAGTGGGCAAGGCTCGCCCATGGCAGAGCAGCCTCGCGACGGGAACTCTGCCAGATCGGGGCTCTGAGCAGAGCCAGAGCTCTGCCGTACTGGAGGCGCACCTAGCTCCCTGCAAGGAGGGCTTTCAAACCCCAAACAATGAACCACATACCCCAAACCCCGAACCACATACCCAAACATTACCCGAACCCCAAACCCCATATCCTGAATCTGAACCCCTATCCCAACCGCAAACCCCAAACCCTGAACAGGGAACTCCAAACCCCTTACCCGAACTCAAAACCCCTAACCCAATCCCCAAACTCCGAACCCAAACACCTAACCCGTACCGGAACCCCTAACCCTAACCCAAACCCCTAACCCGAGCCCTAAACCCAAACCCAAACCCCGACCCTCAAGCCCCGAACCGCAAATCCTGAAACACGTAGCCAAACCCCGAATCCATAACTCCGAACCCCAATCCAGAACCCAACCCGAACCCCAAACCACTAGCCCGAACCCCAAACCCAAACCCAAACCGCACACCCCTAAACCGAACCCCAAACCCTGAACCCAAACCCCTAACCTGTACCCCACCCCACACCCCGAACCGAACCCCAAACCCCTAACCCGAATCGCAAACCCCTAACCTGACCCAAATCCCAACCCAATCCCAAACCGCAAACACCAAAACGAACCCTAAACCCGAAACCCCAACCCCCAAACCCAACTCCAAACTGCTAACCCGAACCCCAAACCCCAAACCCTAACCGGACCCCAAACCTCAAATCCAAAACCGCACACCCCAAACCTCTAAGCCGAACCCGAACTGCCAACCCCTAATTCCTAACCGAACAGCAAAACTCGAAACTGCACCTCACACCCCCAACCCCAAACCATGAACCCAATCCCCTGAACCCCAAACCCCAAACCTCAAATCTCGACCCCCGAACCACAAACCTCACATACTCAACCCCTAATCGGAACCTCAAAACCCGAATCCCCAAACCCCAAACCCAAATCCTAAACCCCTAATCCCTAACCCAAACCGTCAACCAGAAACCGAACCCCTAATCCCCAACCCCCAACCCTCAACCCAAACCCCAAACCCATAACTGGAACCCCAAACCGCAACCCTCACCCAAATCCCAAACTCCAAACCCCAAACCCCTAAGCCTTAACCTAAACTGCCAACCCCTAACCCGAACGAGAATCCCTACCCCGAACCCCAAACCCCAAATCCTAACCGCGAACCCCTAACCCAAACCCCAAAACCCAAACCGCGAACCCCAAACCCCTAACCCGAATCCCAAATCCCAACCCCAAACCGTGAACCTCAAACCCCAAACCCCTAACCCTAACCTCAAACCCCAAACCCCAACTGCGAACCTCTAAACCAATCCGAGAACCCCTAACCTGATCCCCAAACCCCAACCCAAGCCCCAAACTCAAACCGCCGAGCCCCAAACCCCAAACCCTTAACCCGATCCTCAAACCCCAAACCCCAACTGCAAACCCCTAATCTGAACCGAGAACCCATAACCTGATCCCCAAACCCCAAACCCCTAAGCTGAACCTTGAACCCCTAATCGGAACCCCAAACCCCAAACGAGAACCGCGAACCCGGAACCCCAAACCCTGAACTCCAAACCCCAAACCCGAACCCTGAACCCTAACCCGAACCCGAATCCAAACCCTAAGAAGGGAGGGGATTCCCGTAACCCGAAACTCTGAACCTGAACCCTAACAAGTTGAGGGGATGCCGGCACCCTAACCCTAACCCTAACCCTAACAATAAAACTCTAAAAGAAAAAGAAACTTTTCTGGCCTAAGCCCCGCCCCTTGCGGTCCCCCATCCGCTCAAAGCAAAAAAGGCAAGCCCGGACTGGAACTTCTGACCCACAAAGCCAGATTGCATGTTTACTCGGCCGTCAGCCTAACCGCTATGCTAACAAAGCCCCCCGGGTTTCATGCTGCTCCCAGGCACTCTTCAAGCCTCGGCCCGCCAGGGCAGGCTAATAAAGAACTATGGGCCCCATTAGCGCTCACTTTAAGCCCTAACCGTAACCTGAACCCTGACCCTGACCTGAACCCTAACCCAAACCCGAACTCTAAGAAGAGGGGGGTTCCCCGAATTCTAACCCTAACCCCGAACCCGAACCCGAGCGAGTTGGGGGTTGCCCGAACCCTAACCCTAAGCTTCACAATAAACCTCTAAAATCAAAAGAAACTTTTCTGGTCTAAGCCCCGCCTCTTGTGGTCCCCCGCCCCTAAAAGGGAAAGAGTTAAACCCGGACTTGAACTCCTGACCTACAGACCCTAGTCTGCCTGACTTACCAGCCTGCCTAACCGCTATGCTACAGAGGCTTGCTGTTTCAGCAGCGCTCCCGGGCCCTCTTCAAGCCTCTGCGCGCCAGGGTCTGGCTCTATAGAATATCATGGCTGTCCTAGGTCATCTTTGCTTCTTATCCCTAAATCATAGACAGATGAGCTGAGAAAAAGCTTGGTTGTCTCGGTGGGGTGGATCTGCTTGTCCTTGTGTTTCCCCTGGAGGCAGTCGCGGTCCCGCGGGCCTGGCCTGGCAGGGGGCGTGGGGCGGGGCGCACCGTGCGCGCGTCGGGGGCGGGGCGAGCCTGGGCGGCTGTCAGGGGCGCGGCTCACGGGAGCGGGTCTGGGCGGGGTGAACATGGCGGCGCCTCGGGCCAGGGGTCCCCAGTTGTGCTCTCAGGGCTCGCCATTGCAGCTGGGACTGCTCGTTTCGTGGGCTCCTGGGTCCCCGTCGATTGGCATCCAGCGAGCAGAGCGCAGGGCTGTGGACCACAGGTAAGGGAACTCGGACTCGGCGGAGCAGGGAACCATGTCTTCTGCCCTTTGTTTGCAGTCTCGGAGCCGACTGAAATGGCGATCGCAGAAAAGCCTCGCCTTTGGGGCCGAGGGTTTTACCGCTTCACCCCTTTGCATACAGCTCAGACCCGCGCGCTTTTCCCAAGCAGCCGAGTGGATTGCTTCCTACAGGCCTGGAGAGGATAACAGGCAGGAAGGCCAGGGTCTCCAGACAGAGAAAATAAACTGCAAGTGTCAGACGTTTTTTTCTCTCTCTTAAGAGGCAGGAGGAGACCAAAGAGGGCTGCGGTTTTTTTTTCTCCATCTTGATACAAATGTAAAAGAAGGTTTCTCTGAAAATTCTGTGTTGCCATGACAACTCCTGGCTCCACCTGAATTTAACTTTTCTCAAACCTTGAACTAAGCAATGCATTGTTCTTATGGAAATGTTTGTCTTAAGGTATGTTAATGTCTTCAGGTCAGTTCCCCCTAAGGGCTCAGAAACGACTCGACAAACCGGTTTGTCTTACTCATACCTGGTTCTCTTAACCTCTGTGAATGAAACTATATATTTGCTTGGAAATCTGCCTTTCTTCAAGATTCATGTCCATCATTTTCTGGCCTGGGATGACTCATCTGCTGCCAATGTGATCTCAATGCATGCTGTGGGTGAGGGGCCTGGTGCCATTCTCTGAGACATTGTCTTTCTTTCCTTAGCAGACTGCTAGTGGCTGTATAACATCTGGCTAAAGACTAGCAGGGGGTACTCTTTCTTCCCCTTTGAATGTCTACGTCAGCAGCTCTCTCGATCTCTTTTCTACTTGAATCAAACTTTTTCACAGAAAACCTCTGAGCCATCAAGCTTCGTCACTTGCCCTGGATTGAATTCTCCTCTGGAGGCCAAGAATGCTGGCATCTTTTGTGGTTTAGCAGCCACCTTTCAGCCTTTTGTAATTCATATTGAATCTTCATTTCAGATGGCAGATGCATTCCACGGTATTGCCAACTGAAGTCTTGTCATCGCTATGGAGTCTCTGTCCATGGCTTGAGGGTATTTTTCAGCAATCATGTATCATTTCCAGTGTGCCAGTCTTGTCATCCTCATTCCATCCATAGCAAAGTCTTTTATTAATGTTGACGTGATTGAAGGGAATTGTTTGTTTCAATTCCCTTTCAGATTGTTATTTGCTGGTGTATACAGATAACACTGTGTCGTCATTCATTTGTATCCGTTTGGACAGCTTGATAGTTGTCTTTAGTTTCTTTAATTTCTCATAATTGAAGATGACCCTGGCTCATATATTTACAGTCGCACCCCTAGTCTCAGTCATTTCTTCAAAGAACTGTCCTTTTTTTAACATGACATTATTTTTGACTGTGCTGGGTCTTTATTGCTCCTTTGTCTAGTTGTAGTGAGCAGAGGCTACCTTCTAGTTGCTGTGCCATGGCTTCTCATTGCAGTGCTTTCTCTGTGTGCAGAACTTGGGCTCTGGAGCATGCAAACGTCAAGAGTTGTTCAAGGGCTTCATTGCCCCTGGGCGTGTGGAATCTTCTACACAGGAATTGAACCCGTGTTCCCTGCATCGGTAGGCAGCTTCTTTACCACCAGGCCATCGGAGATGTTTCCTGTTCCCTTTTATTAGAGAATGATATTTAAAACATACATGTAGGAGCTCAATATGCTCAGCTGACAATACATGGAGATATATCTCCATGTATTCCAGCTCACCTTTGAACATATTCAGTTAAAGGTAATTTGTGATGATGTCTCCAACCTGATCCACCACGACATGGACATTGTAACGTTTCCTTTTGTTTATCTGGAACTTTGCCTTCCAATGGTAAGATACCTGGCTTCCACCGCTTGTCATACACAGAATTCAGTGCTTGTCCCACGTGGTTACTGAAAAAAAAAAAAAACTGTCAGATTGTCTTTCAAAGGGGCTCTGCGTGCATCGCACCAGTATCTTGAGTATGTTTTTGTATGATAGTTTACTATCAGTATACCCTCAGTGGCCAGGTGTCTATTTCAGTCGTTACCAATTATGAATGGGCTTGTTTGCTCTAGTGTTCTTGGACAATTCGAGTACAGTTTCTTTGTCAGATGTGCATTTGTTTAGGAAAAGAGTTGTATTGATTGTTGGCTGTGTTGCATCTTTGTGTGTGGGCTTTTCTCTAGTTTTGGTGAGCATGGCCATAACGAGTGGTTTGCAGGCTTCTCACTGCAGTGTGTCCTCTTGTTGAGGGCACAGGCTCACGGGCTTCAGTGGCTGCGGCATGTGAACTCGGCATCGTGGCTTCCAGGATCTAGAGCACAGGCTCGCAGTTGTGGCACACGGGCTCCATAGGATGTGGCATCTTCCCATCCTAGGGATCGCACATGCATCTCCAGCACTGGCAGGTGATTCTTGACTATGGAACCACCAGGGCATATTTGAGATTCTAGTTTTCCACACACGTATCTAGTGAAAGAGGCCAGGATCAAGAGCATGGCAGCTGGGAATCCTCAGCCACAGCTCTGGTGTGCTATCCAAAGCTCTGGGCCTTTGGTGAGCAGCTCAGCTTCCCTGGGACTGTTTCCTCCCGTCAGAAATGCCCTGCTTTTGGACTGTAGCCCACCAAGCTCCTCTGTCCCTAGGATTTCTGAGACCAGAGTACTGCAGGTGGTGCCATTTCCTTCTCTGCTGCTGCTGCCACGTCGCTTCAGTCGTGCCTGACTCTGCGCGACCCCATAGACAGCAGCCTACCAGGCTCCTCTGTCCCTGGATTCTCCAGGCAAGAACACTGGAGTGGGTTGCCATGTCCTCCTCCAGTACATGAAAGTGAAAAGTGAAAGTGAAGTCACTCAGTGAAGTCGTGTCCGACTCTTAGTGACCCCGGGTTGCAGCCTACCAGGCTCCTCTGTCCGTGGGATTCTCCAGGCAATGGTACTGGAGCGGGCTGCCATTGCCTTGTCTGATTTCCTTCTCTGCAAGATAGCGTTTGAAGCTCTTTTCTCCTGGATATTGCTTTTGATGAAGGAAGGGGTTCCCTTCCAGGCTGAGAGTGAGTTCTTGTCTGACACTGGGCAATGATTGTCTGAGGAGAGGAGTGCTGTCCAAGCGAGAGGCTTCATTGGAAGGGCTGCCGGGGTGGAGGGCAGGAGGGTGAGGGAAACGGAGAGAACCACTCTGTCACGTGGCTCGCACTCTCAGGTTTTATGGTCATCGGGTTCATTTCTGGTTTGTCTCTTGCCAGGCATTCTGAATTGGGATCCTTCTTGGGGCACACGCATCACTCAGCCGAGATGGATTCCAGCGAAGTGCATCCTGGGAGGTTGGTAGGACCTCTGAACTGGAGCCTCCCATCTCCTGACCTCTCCAGAATTCTGGTTGGTGGTAGCTTGTTCGTTCCTTGTTCCTTCCCAGGACCTCCTGTTGTGAGATGACTCCTGCAAGTGTTTTCTTTTCTCTGTTGCCTGGCCAGGTGGGTGGTCCGTGGTTCATTTAGCAGTTTCTTTTGGTTCTCTCGAGTAAGGTCCTCCACAGGGTAAATGTATGAAATGATAAAAGGCAATGTGTTAACTCATTTGTATTCATAATTGGGTAAGTTGGCTTGTTTTGTGTATGTTAGACCTGATCACCCAGACCGAAGGTCATGGTAGAACGTTTGTAGTTTTCTAAAATTTCAATAGTTTTTAAAATGGAGTTACCTTGTTGCAAAGTTTGTGTGTATGTTCATATTTTTTTAAACAGTTATTTCTTTTTAGTTGATTGATCATTGCTTTACAATATTGGTTTGATTTGTCATACATCCACATGAATTGACCATAGGTGTACCTATGTCCTCTTGCTCTGGAATCTCCCTCCCACCTCGCACGCATTCCCACCTCTCTAGGTTACTACTGAGCCCCAGTTTGAGTTCCCTGAATCATACAGCAAATTCCCATTGGTTGTCTATTTACAAAGGTTGGTGTACCTGCATCCATGCTGCTCTCTCCATTCATCTCACCCTCTCCCTCTTGTTCCCCACCCTCGTCTGTAAGTCTGTTCTCTATGTCTGCACCTCCATTGCTGCTCTGTGAACAGACTCGTCAGTACCATCCTTCTAGATTCCATGTTTTTCTCTCTTGACTGACTTCCCTCCCCTTTATTAGAACAAACTCACATGTGTTCCTTTTTATGGCTGCATTCCATACAGGCTCTGATTGTTCCTTAGCCATGTTTTGCGGAGGGTCATGGAGCTATTCTGCTCCATTTCAGTTTGGGCTTCCAGTCTGAGTGCTCGCAGCAGAGCTGCTTCTGGGTGAGCCCTCTGAGGTCTGTGAGCGCCGGGCTGCCCGCTCTTCTCCTGTGGCCCGCAGGGGGCGCCAAAGCCCCCTCTGACCCCGCGGCGCAGGACGCTTTGCCTTTAGGCTCTGCCCCGTGAGCAGCTGGCGGGAGCTTTGTCTCCTCAGGACCATCAGGGCTCAGGCTTCTGGATAACAGGGCTGCATCCAGGCTGAGAGGAGCAGGGTTGCCTCAGTGCCCACCAGCAGGGAGGCGCTGCAAGAGCGAAAACATGAGGACGGAGTAGACGTTTCCTGTGTCCAGCTGAGGGCTGACTGGAGGTCCATCTCGGAGGACTCAGGGGGAAAGAGCTCCGTGTGCAAAGCGGTGGGTTTTCAGTTCGATTTGCGTTAGATGATGTAGAGGATGAACACTGATGTTCTTCCGTGTAGGTGGCCGTTTCCTGTCACTGTTTCTTGAGAAGACTGTCCTTTCCTCTTCGCTCGTTCCTGGTTTGATTTTCAGGAACTGACCATGTACATGTGGGTTCGTTTCTGGGCTCTCTATTCTCTCCTGGAGTCCATGTGTCTGTGTTCCTGCCAGTTCCTCACTGTGGTGGTCACTACAGCTCCGTGATGTAGTTTGAAGAGGATAGGAAGATGCCTCCAGCTGTGTTCCTCTTTCTCAGAGTCTTTTTGGCCGTTTAAGGTCCTGGTCAACAGTAGCAGTCTAATATGAGAATATTTCTATTTCTGTGAAAAATGCCATTGAATGTTATTTTGTGATTGCAGTCCGTGTATTTGTTGATGACTTTGGTTGGAATGGACCTTTTAATTCCTCATTGTTCCAGTGCATGAGCGTGGAATAGTTTTCTGTGTATTTGTGTTTTCTTTGGTTTCTTTATCAGTGCTTTCTAGTTTTCTGACTACTGGTCTTTTATGTTCTTGATTAAGTTTGTTGCTAGATGTTTTCTTTAAGTGGGAGTTTCTTAATTTTTTTTCTGATTGTTATGAGTGTCTAGAAATGCAAGTGATTTTTGGACTGTAAATGGTAGTCTATTATATGATTGTAAATTGATCCCAAATGATTCAGCTTTACTGAAAGTAGTCTAACAACATTTTGTGAAGTGATGTGGAACGTTTTATCTGTAACATCTGTTTCTCCTGCAGTAGGTCATCCAGAGGACCCAAGACATGGTGGTTACTAAGAGACTTCCCACAGTACTTCTTCATTCCACGTGGACTCCTTCAAGGGCAGTGAGCATCGCAGCTTCCCTTGAACTTCGTCTGGGTAAGTCTTGGCCTGTATCAGAAAGCTTCCTGCCTGTCTACTCTAAATTTCTTTTGTGGTATTGACATGGTTGTTTTGAAACCTAGTATACTTCCAGTCATTTAAAATGTACAGAAAATGCCTAGCAATGGAACAAGTGCTAGCATTTGCCACATCATCTAAAAGACTCTATGTGTTTTATGCCAAAATGGGTACCTTCTGCAGAACCAGCACATAATCTCCAAAATCAGGAAATCATATGGTATCTACGTTATAATGTAATCCACCGCCCCACTTCCACTTTGCAATGTTCAAGTGTATGAATATATCTTTTGTTTCCATCTTCATCCTTTTTTCTTTATTTAGAGTGTTACTGAATTTCAGTTATTTGGACAAACTTGATGGATTGAAAGCAGACATGGTGAATAAGGTTCTGGGTGGCCTTTCTATGTGGATTTTTTTTTCACTGAAGATGGTTTGAATATTTATTCGTGTTGTAACATGTATGAATCCTGCATTCTTTCTCCCCCCATAGTAATGAAAAATCAATACTATGCCATTTACCATTTAGATATTTGTAAGCATACAGTGTTGTAGCAGACAACCTTTCTTGTTTTGCAAACCAGTTTAATAATGTGCACCTTGTGCGTGCTTTGGACAAACTCAGGAAACTGAGTCATGACTGAAATGGCCCAAGATATCACCTTAGATTCCATCTTCATCTGAAAACAAAACAGGCACTTCCTGGTGGTCCAGTGGCTGAGACTGGACACTCCCAAAGAAGGAGGCCCAGGTTCATTTCCTGATCCAAGAACTAGATCTCCCATGCCACAACAGAGAATTTGCATGCTGTAGCTAAATATCTGGCTTGCCTCAATGAAGGTTGACCTGGCGCAGCCAAATGAAAACAGAAACAAATATTTAAAAAAAATACAACCAAAGGAAAGGAAGGTATGGTGGCTGTGCAGATTTACGCTTAGCTTTCCCTATCGATAGAAAAGAAAAAAGAGTTTCAAAAGACTGTGTCTCATCCTTCTATCTGCATATAGAGAGGATTCCTTTGAAATGAGATTTCTCTGGTAAATGTGACTCACAGAAGAGCTGTCTTGAACTTGGGTTTCAGAGATGATCATGTGTCCTCTAAAAAAATAAAAGTTAATTGGGTCCAACTAATCCTCATGCTGAGGTGTATATTTTGTGGTAGCATTTGCTCCCCTTCACTTTGCATGTATCCCCATTTGTTTACACTGTCATCTACTGAAGACATCCTGATATTTGAAAGTTTGTAGTGATTACCAAGTCGAGCTGTTGTATATAATCATGCGATCCTTTTTGTCTGGACATGTTTCAAAGCTGTTTAGTAAGTGCTGGACATGAAGGATTCAGGTCACAGGTGAGCCTTGTTTAGCTGTGGAAAAATCCAGCTATGTTTCTCTGTGGCTTGTGGATCTTCTGGGGTAAGGGATCGAACTAGAGTGTCTTGCATTGTCAGGCAGATTCTTTACCACTGAGCCACCGGAGAAGCTGTGCCCTACCCCCTTTTCTTGAGTTGACTGGATCTAATAGGTGTGCAGTGCTACCTCACTGTTATTTTAGTTTGTCATTTCCTAATGCTATGTGGTTTTGAGTCTTTTTGATAGGCTTATTTACTATCTTTATATTTTTGTAGGCCAGGTGTTTAGGTGTATACATATTTTATGAGATTGTTCTAGATTTTTTGGTATATTTGGAGAACAATCCTTTATCAGATATCTATTTTATAAATATAGTTTCCTGTGGCTTGTGTTTAAGTTTTGTGAATAAGGTTTTTCACCGTTTCAATTTCTAATTTTTTAAAGTTGATGTTATATGTGTTTTCTATCCTTTTTTGGATAGCCTTTAGTGTGTTGTTGTTGTTGTTAAATTTTATAAGCAGAAGTGAGGTACCGTAGATACAGTTTTAAGCTAAGCTGAGGTGCCACAGATACAGTTTTGCCTTTTGTCTGTTGAGAAGTTTGAGTGAGTTTGGTGTACACTGTAACATTATGTCTACATTCATTTGACTGGATATAGCTTCCAGTTATTTGTCTAATTGGTTTTGGAGATATGATGGGAAGTCAGTTTTTCCAAGGGAAACTGAGGTCCATGAAACATGAACTCTTTTCGATCGGTCGGAATCACTTTCTGCTATTTCTGACAGATTTGACTTGTTTGGATATCTCATATGAGCGGAATCACAGAACGTTTGTCTTTTTTTGGTCTGGTTTATTTCACTTAATCTAATGACCATAAGGTTTGTCCACATTGTCGCATTGTCAGAATTACTGACTTTGAAGGCCGAATCAGATTCCATTGTGTGTATACCACAGTTTGTTTATGGAATTGGCTGCCATGGACACTTCGATTGCTTCTGTTTGTTTGCCAGTGTGAATCATGCTGTTGTGAGTATGACGGAAGGAGTATCCATTTTTTTCAGCCCCCTTTCCCAATCCTTTTGGTACATAGCATGAATTGGAATCGAACTATGTATTTCTTCCACGTTTCGTTTTGGAGTCATTTGTGTAATGTCTTGCAGAGTGGCAGCACCATTTAATGTACTTTTTGTATGGTGGAATACCGTTCAAGCTTCTGAATATACCTTGCGTTGCATATTCAGTCTCCCACCAACGGACACTTGAATGAGTTCTACCTTTGAGCTATTGTGAATGTCACTATGAATATTTGTGTACCAGTTTTTGTTTGAATTATTAACAAATACATTACCATATATAAAAGAAGCCACAAGGACCTACTGTACAGTTTAGGAAACTATTAAATATCTTATGATGATGTATAATGCAAGAGAATCTCCAAAGGAATATATGAAAAGCACATAATAACCATGATATTTATTGTGCCAACACTATGAGTTATCATAGCACTACTCAACGTGTATTTATACATGTCACTAAAATATTTACATCTGTA
Organism: Capra hircus; assembly: GCF_001704415.2. NCBI lineage: Eukaryota > Metazoa > Chordata > Mammalia > Artiodactyla > Bovidae > Capra > Capra hircus. The sequence goes on from NW_017193572.1 coordinate 13,800, forward strand.
AGGATATTATAAAAAATTATATAAAAATCAAGAATTCAAACAGAGAATAAATAAACTTCCTGTCATTGCTCGTCATCATTTATACACTCATACTACCTGTAACACTCATTGTATAAGTGCTGGACTAGCAATTGACATTCTTGTAAACCAAGAGATTGTGAAGGTGTAAGGAAATATAGCTTCTTGAATTCCTTAATGAAGATTCTAGAACTCTATGTCCATGAAGTGAATGAAATTCCGTTTTAGTGAGCCACATTCTTACTAGAGTGATGAGCCTCCACCCCACCCAACGTTAGTTCACAATGAAATCCTGCAGTCCTCTGCCTCAATGTCTGCTTCCTGCTACCGAGAAAGAAAGATGAGAAGTCCTGACAAAACCGATGCTATTTTTCTTTTTCTGATTTGTATTTTATCGCAGGCCTGGCAAAAGAGGGCCCAACCTGTTTTTAGAGTTCCATCCCAAGGTTCCTCCGGCATGTTCCCTATGTTGACAAACTGCTGATTATTTCAACAAAGGACAATGATCTGCACTTCACTATCTGTTGCTTGAGCTGGAATAGCAGGCATCCCTTGTAGTGCAGTCGTTCATGCGAAGTAGACATCCCTGAAGCAATAGTATAAGAGGAACACATTTATCATGTAGACATCGCATCCCATGCATTTGTAATAATTTTCAGTTATACCCATCATCATCGGAGGAACTGACTTGTCCCAGTAATAACGAGAGGACCCAGTAGAACGGTTCCTTGACTTATGAGTACTTCCTATGAGTACCCTTATGAGTCCTTCTTCCAATGTTGTTTCTCCTAGTTTGGTCATGAACAGTAGAAGCTGATGGCAGTGGTCCTTGAAATGTATGTCGATTCCCAGGTGGCGCAGTTGATCAAGAAATACTCTGCCTACCAGTGCAGGAGTGGAAGTGATGTGGTTTGATCCCTGGTTCAGGAAGATAACAATTCATACACATGTTTTCTGGAACCAGTTTGATACTCATGAGTTTTTTCTTCTGTATCCAGAAAAACAAATGCTGTTCAAGGACACTGAAAGAACCCTGATTTCGAAAATCAGATCTGTATTGTGAACAATGCTTCGATATCCGTGAGTCGAAGCATAGTATTATGCCTATCATCCTTGTATTTCCCTCAGTGAAATATGTTGAGGAAAACTCTTCATTCGTGTCTAGAGTCACGAAGAAGCTAAATAGCATTCATCCTTTACGTTGACAACTGTGAATCTAAATCTCCTGTGAATCCTATGTGACAACCACACATACCAACATGAGTTATCAGTATTATATCGATATTTTTAGTCCTATTGTATGTCAACTAAAAAAATCAATATCTAATTGTACATGAAGTCAAGACATAAAGTCAGTGCAAATACAAAATGTTCCATCCTTTGAGAAAGGGAGAAAAACATCTCTGTGCTTAGCCTATCGCATTTTTATGGATTAGATCCTTAAGTAGTTTATTCACCACACCCTATGAATGATTCACAAGTCTTCAGAGAAGAAAGGTCATTTCTCTTAAACAATGAGTAGTTCAACTCTTCTCAAAGCAAAGTCATAAGTGAGTCTAATTTTGCGTGAGCCCATGAAAACTCAGTGTTTTCATTATGCTTGTGCTTATGATGGGAGGAGGTCTGAGAAGCGCTTCTGAAGGATTATTCATACCAGTCTTTCTCATATGTATGGAGTCTTTAAAGATCGAATCACCGAGGTGTTGCTTCTACACTTGTACTAGGCCGAGCAGCAACATTCCCTTTCTCCCTAAGTGCAGTAGACGTCTGTCTTCTGTCCTCTGGAGTATGTATTGCTTGAGCTCACCACAGCCTAGTAGATGGAAATCGTCAGGATATTCTGGAAACCCTTTGGATTTCAGTCTGCTCAGGAGGTTACCACTGCTGCAAACCTCTGGATTTTACCACGCACTTTTAACAACCTCAGATGAAGGATACAAGTCAACACTCGTGACAGCCACGGGCTTCCATGGCCTATCCATGATTGTTGGCTTTGCTTTCATAATCATCCTGTTTCTTATACCAACTAAACTGTCACTGTATTTTTCATGACCATTTTATCTTTGACGGTTTTTAGATCTATTATGGATTTTCCTATATATCTTCACTCATCGGTGAGGGTCTTCTGTTAGTAGTAGTTACGACAACTGACTTCCAGTCAGTTAGCTGTGGCAGAATAGAAAAAAGAATGACCCACTGTATATTATTCGTATTATGTATCAATATATTATTCGTTTTATTGTTTGCAGTCATCCACTTCCAAGTTTCCGAAATAAACTTTCAGAAAAATCACATCCTTTGGAATGTCCGTTTGACTGAATAGGAGCACGGAAATGCTATTCCATCAAATTGTTTACAGTTTCCATTCCATTCCTCCTGTTTGATGTAGATATTGGCCTTTGGTTCTATCACTAGCTTTGCAAGTAAAAAAATTCATTAGAGCTCATATGGTAATTTTACTGTTGGCAATAAGTTTAGCATAAAATGAACACAGAAGAGGTTACAGTAGACCAAATATGAAAGTCAGTTGAAAAGAAAACATAGTGTTGAATGTTGACAGTAGGAATATAGTTATGAAGTTCCTTTATTATTATTCTATCCTTTCCCGTTTCTTTTGCAGGGGTGTTAATGTACAGATTCCAGTCCTATGGCTGGAGTGAAGAATAGTATCATGATTCTTGAGAGCAACTCTACTAAGTCTTCACGCTCATGTCACTCAAGGTTTTTAATACCTATTATGTTAGTCGTGTTTGTAGTTTGTGAAGTCACATAAGTTGCATTCACTCAAGCAATAGTATCAAACAGCTATGGCATCAATTCTAGATGTGAATCGATATCGAATGTGAATCCATTTCACTGTGACAAGTATTATTGCAGATATTCTATTCATGCCAGTAAGAAAGCTGTGCAGAAATAATATAATGTTTATGAAGAAAATAAGATTTGCTAATTTGTTGTATTATTCTCTTTCTTTTCAACAGATTGAATGACAACAGGCTCCACTTTTCATTCACTTGTATGACTATGAGCAGTTTGACCAAGTTGAAGAAGATGACTCGTTTGTAGTCTTCCTCATCAGCTCATTCCATCTACTGGCTTTCAAATCATTTAGTACAGAGCTCACCGTCTAGGTGTTCATCCAGTGTTTTGTTTGCTTATCATGCAGGATCATTTTCAAAGGAAAAGTATGTGTGTATGAGTTAGAGCTCTGATCCCAAGAGTCCATGTAGAAGCTTCCCCTGAGAAGTGTATCGTTTTTGCACCAATGCTACTGAAACGTGTGAATGTGGTATACCACGCATCCCAATAAGCGTCCAGAGCTTCACAGGCTGCTTCTTTGAAACGCCCAGTACTCATGACATTCCATTCATCTGAGGACTAAATATAGCCAACGTAGGCTGTGTTTGCCAAATAGACTTTGAAGTCTTCTTCACACAGTCCTTCATCGACGCCAGTTTTCAGATCGAAGAAACCCTTGCTCCATGAAGTGTGTGAACACATATACTCATGTTTTGTTTGCGATTTTAAAGTCATTCTTCAGTTTTGTTGGAGGAATGGTTCTGTATATGCCCCGTGGATCTGTGCATGAAAGCCCTAATAACTAATGTGAATCGACTTCACTACCAAGGGATGTTTTCATATCTATTGAGGATTTAGTTCATGTATTCGATTTTAACTTTCTGTCTTACAGCCTTGTTTGTAGATCAAAGCTATTTGAAAGTGTCATCTGGTTTTCAATGGCTTGTGAGGTTATTCATGAGTGGTTTATAAAACCGAATGGATTGTACGTAGCCATACTTTGTTGTCATTCTATGAATTTGAAGAATGTCTGAAGAATGTCTGCAGTTATGCCTTAAAGATTCATACAATTGATGTCCAATATTTATCTCAATAGACTTGCTTTCAATTTGTAGTTTCCTATGCATATGTCTTTCTTTATGGATTTGGGTAGAAGTCGTATCGGAACACTGAAAAATCTGTGATATCAGCCGTGCTGACCTTCTTTCCGGTGGTCATCATTAAGATTTTCACGCTCACTGTCACTTTGTGCAATGCTATGGATCCTAGTGGAAACAGGTGCCGTTCATCCTACTTTGTGAAGATTGAACTCATCGTAGAAAGTGGAATTTGTTGAAATATTTATGGTATCAATATATCCTGTGTATATAATTACCCAGATTACGGGTGCGTATCTGATTGCTAAGTTATAAAATGTATGAGATAGATGTGATCCATCAATGGCGATTGGATACGTGGTGGAGAGGTATTTGGTGATGCAAGAGATTTAAATGATGTGATCAGAGTATTTATATCCCTTTTATGTGGATAATGGTCTTGGATCGATGTTTGAAACATTCCAACCTTGTCTTTTGTTATGCATGGGAAGTGTCCAAAACGAAGATGATGCAGGTACGTACTTCAAGGGTAAGTATAGGTTGAGGGCGTGACTATGAAGTGGGTTAGGTTAGGATGTGGATAGGGTGTCCGGGTGAGGGAAGGGTTAAGGTTACAGTGTGCAGAACAGCCCCCCCAACTTGTTAGGGTGAGGGTGAGCGTGAGGTTAGGGTTAGGGTGAGGGTGAGGGTAAGGCTCAAGGTGAGGGTGAGGGTAAGGTTCAGGTGAGGGTGTGGGTGAGGGCGAGGGTAAGGGCTCGGGGTGAGGTTCAGGGTGAAGGTGTGGTCTCACATCTGATAAACGATTGCATTCCAAATATACCCTTCATTTCCCTCGAACAGAGCTCTCACTGTTGGAGCCTTGCAGTGTGGAAGCCACCGGCCCCTAAGCCACCACAAGAACGCCTGGGGCCTAGGTGCAAAGGCAAGGCAGGAGCAGAGCTGAGGCCAGGAAGGTGCCAGTGGCGTCTCCCAACCTCGTGCAGACTGCTCCTTCCTGGGCAGGAAGTCTAGAAGCCAGGCAAGTCTGGCCAAGGCTCGCCCCAGGCAGAGCAGCCTCGCGCAGGAACTCTGCCAGATCAGGGCTCTCAGCGGAGCTGGAGCTCTGCATACTGGAGGCGCACTCGCTCCACCCCAGCAAGCTTGGCAGCAGCAGCGACTGGGCTGCCTCCTCTTCCCCGAGGAGGCTCCTTCCACTTGTCCTGTGCACTCGGCTTCCAGGCGGAGCCATACCTCGCCTCCTGCAGGTCTTGGCTCAGGGTTACTTCCCCTGAGCTGGGTTGTGGGCGGAACCCAGACACGCAGGGCAGGCCCCAACAACCTGCACACAGCTCTGCTGGGGAGAGAGCATTAGGGAACCTATGTATTTCAGGCAAATGATGGGAGACCACAAGTGAGTCCCAGCCCTGCTGGCTGCAGACACCACCCAGGGGCCCTGGTGCATGGTGCTCTCAATGTGCGCTGAGTCTGGACAGCCAAGCAACAGCTGAAGGAGCTCTGCAGTTGCCCTTCCCTTCCCGTCGACCAGAGCTCTCCAGTGCTGGAGCCCTTGGAAGTGTGGAACTCAGCGATCCCTAAGCCCTCCCAAACACATGTCTCTGCTGGGAGGAGAGTGCTAGGGAACATACGTCTCTCACACACTTTCTAGGCACACACGGCAGTCAGCCTCTGGGAGTGTGGGAGCAAAACCCAGCCAGGGCCCTTGGAACCTGGTGCTCTCCGTGCGCGCTTAGTCTGGGCGGCCAAGGAACCGCTGAAGGAGACCTGCTGTTGCCCTTCGCTTCCCTCTGACAGAGCTTTCACTGCTGGAGCCCTTGGCAGTGTGCAACCCACCACCCCCTAAGCCTCCCCAACGACGCCTGGCACCTATGTGCAAAGGCAAGGCAGGATTGGAGCTGAGCAAGGAAGGCACCAGTGGCGTCTCCAGGCTCGCTCGACAGCTCCTTCCTGGGAGGAGCCTAAAAGCAAGGCAAGTCTGGGCAAGGCGAGCCCCCGCCGAGCAGCCTCGCGCCAAAACTCTGCCAGATCGGGCTCTGAGCAGAGCTAGAGCTCTGCCGTACTGGAGGCCCACTTAGCTCCGTGCAAGCAGGGCTTTCCTCTTGACTGGGCTCGGCTGCCTCCTCTTCTCCCGAGGAGGCTCGCTACACTGCTGGCTGTGCTCTCGCCTATCAGGCGGCGCGCAGGGCTCCTCCAGCAGGTCTTGCCTCAGGGCTGCTTCCCCTGAGTTGAGGCTGTGGCGGGAACCCAGACACGCAGGATAAGGCCCCAACCACCTGCACATGTCTCTGCTGGGAGAGAGTGCTAGGGAACCTACGTCTCTCACACACTTTCTAGGCACCCACGGAGTCAGCCTCTGGGAGTGTGGGATGCAAAACCCAGCCAGGGCCCTTGGAACCTGGTGCTCTCCGTGCGGAGCTTTGTCTGGGCGGCCAAGCAACCGCTGAAGGAGCCCTGCTGTTGCCCTTCGCTTCCCTCTGACAGAGCTTTCACTGCTGGAGCCCTTGGCAGTGTGCAACCCACCAGCCCCTAAGCCCTCCTCAAGGACCTTGGACCTAAGTGCAAAGGCAAGGCAGGGTAAGCTGAAGCCAGGAAGCGCCATGGCGTTTCCCGAGCCTCACACAGCCTGCTCCTTCCTGGGAGGGAGCCTTAAAGCAAGGCAATCTGCGCAAGGCTCGCCTATGGCAGAGCATCTTGGTGCCAGGAACTCTGCCAGATCGGGCCTCTGAACAGAGCTAGAGATCTGCCGTACTGGAGTCGCACTTAGCTTCGTGTAAGCAGGGATTTCAGCTTGACGGGGACTTGCTGCCTCCTCTTCCCCCGAGGAGGCTCGCTTCCCTGCTGGCTGTGCACTCGCCTATCAGGCGGGGGCGCAGGCTCCTCCAGCAGGTCTTGCCTCAGGGCTGCTTCCCTGAGTTGGGGCTGTGGCAGGAACCCAGACACGCAGGATCAGGCCCCAAACACCTGCACATGTCTCTGCTGGGAGGAGAGTGCTAGGGAACCTACGTCTGTCATACACTTTCTGGGCACCCAAGGAATCAGCCTCCGTGTGTGCGGGCTGAAAACCCCAGCCAGGGGCCCTGGAGCCTGGTGCTCTCCGTGTGGCGCTGAATCTGGCGGCCAAGCAACCGCTGGAGGAGCCCTGCAGTTGCCCTTCCCTTCCCTCTGACAGAATTTCTCACTGCTGGAGCCCTTGGCAGTGTGCAACCCACCAGCCCCTAAGCTCTCCTTAAGGAGGACTGGGACCTAAGTGCAAAGGCAAGGCAGGATTGGAGCTGAGGCAAGAAAGGCGCCAGTGCGACTCCAGGCTCCTGCCTGC
>NW_017193573.1:0-9745 GCF_001704415.2 Capra hircus
CCATTCCTTCCAACCTACCCTTCCTACAGCAGAAAATGCAACGAAAAAAAATAAAACCCAAATCCTCCTTAAAAATTTCAGTAGTGTTCTCCACTACACCAGACCCAGGATTCCCAGGAACTTCCATGAATGACCCCTGTGTTTCTCCTCACGCTAATCTCCCTGCCATCCTGGGCTTCTTGAGTGCCTGGCACCATATGTTTCCCCCTGAGTCAAGGCTTTATGAATGCCGCTCCTCCTGCCTGGGGAGCTCCTCTCCCTACCCCTTGTTCACCAGCTCCCACCATTTCATCTTCATTCAGTACTCCTTGTTCAGGGGCGTCTTCCCTAACCCTCCATCAGCTCCCCGAGCACCTGCATTCCCCCTCTGTCACATTCATCAGATTGCCAGTTCTTATGTAATCTCCTGCTGGACGGAAAACTCTGGGAGAGCAGGGGCAGTGTCTTGCTCGTGGTTCTTTCCTGGCTCCTGACACATTGATTCTCGGTCACTGTTGAATGGATGGTTGAAGGATGAGTGACGGGGGTATGCTGGGAGGGCCTGGCTCTGCGATGATCTGGAGATGCCACACATCTTTGGAGGATTTGGAGACTGGACAAGGTAATTGCTAACGTTCATCAGCTCAGACATCTATTAATCTTTAGGCTTACCCCCAGCCTGTCCATTTGCTCCAAGATGTTTGGTTGAACATTCGTTGTACTGAACTTGAGATTCAAGATTAGGCTGTGGATAAAAGAGTTAAAAGTGATAGCTGCTTGGTACACACATAAAATAATCTGCATAATTTCTGAGATCTTTCTCCAGCTACAGAGCTCAGAGAATAGCCACCAAAAACCACATAGTCATGCACTTGGCCACATAGTTTTCTGGGTACTAAAGCACTGTAGCCAAAGAACCAAGTGTTGTCTCTGAAGGTCTAGAACTAGCCATGCTTGGACAACGGAGAAGTTAACTTATGGCAGCCTTTATCTTCTGGTAAATGCTGACACTGGAAAGTGATTGATAATCAACTGGCTTTAATCCCCTCACCCCAGGGCCCTCCGGGGGATTAATCAATCAGGTTGAAACTTGGACTCTAGAAACACAAGGGGTCCTCCCCATGGGAATTTCACTTTACTCAAAGCTTTCAACAATCTCTGAAATGGGAACTATACAGGGCAAAACTCTCGCAGCCATACCTGCAATTAAAATTTGAGAAAAGGTTAAGATCTTTGCTTGTGGCTTTTCATATGAGTGAATTCTCATTCCTATCTGTCCATAGATTCCAAGAGCACAATTAATGTTCCCTGAGTTACAGAAGTCAGTTCTGCATCACCTAGGATTAGGGCAGGTTCAAACCCACTCCTGTGGCTTAGTTAATGTAAAAGCAACCTTCTGTAAAGGCCTTAGGGCATGTGAAGTTTTCAGGGTTTGCTGACTGTGTGACTAAAATCTGGGGGAAAGTCTCCTAGGGAGCTGTTTTCCTGCCAGATGTGTGAATTTTCAAAGGGAGAGATTCAAGTCTGGACTTGTGTTTCCACAACTACTACTGTTGTAGTTGCTCTAATTATTGAAGTGTTTATCAAAGGTGATGTCTGTTATCACGATTGTTGGAAACAGAGTCATTACTGAATGACCACACACTTTACTGATGGTGGAGGGGAAGTGCCCCAGAGCCACACATCAGGGCTGGGAGAATCTGCCCCATGACAGGCGGTGGGAGGAGATCACATTCCCATCTTACTGAGTTTACCATGCACTGAATGATCATTCTCACACAGCAGCCAAGACTCTGCATGGAATGTTGAGAGGGTAACAGATCCAGGACCTACTAAGACCTGCCACTAGTCTTACAGGTGCACAGGAAAAGGGTGACCTCACTTACATGTGGCATCCTAAAAAAATAAATAAATAAAAAAGCAAAGCACCAAGGTCCTCAATCCAGGGCACAGATTGGTGTTTGCAGAAGGTGGGCTGTGGGTGTGTGAAGTAGGTGAAGGTGGTCAAAAGGCCACAAACTTCCAATTACAGAAAAGTAACTCCTGGGATCATCATGAGTAGCATGGCAACTATAGCTAATAATACTATTAAAAAATTATTCTGTGTATTTGAAAGTTGCTAAAAGAGTGGATCTAAAAAGTCCTCATCACACACACAGAAGATGTCGCAGTGTGAGATGATGGCGTGAGATGGACCTATCATGGCGATAGTGTCACAATATATACAGATAGTGAGTCATTATGTTGCACACCCAACACGAGCATGCAGGGGTGTGTCAGCTATGCATCAATTAAAAAAAAAAAGAAAATGGTGGAAGGATGATATGCGCTCTCACAATTGCTGAGAAAGGTAAAGCTTTGGGCTTTGCATCAGGGTCTGCAGGCTTCCCTTCCTCTCAGTAAAGTGAAGGATGCTTACAGGCCTTGCAGGCAGGCAGATGGGACAGGCCTGGGCTCTGCATTTTCTCACACCGCTCCCAGGAAACGCCAGTTCCTGCGGATCCCGGGCTGCACTTTGAGTAGCAAGGTGTCAGAGCTCCTGAGGGTGGAGATTAGCTGGGCTGGCTTCTAAGGGATCCAGTTACACTTATGAGTACAGCACAGGGGCTTTGTTGGCCTCTATTCCTGACAGTGCAAAATAGCTGGGGGTGAGCCGAGGTGGTGTTTCCCTTGCAGAGAAGAGGAAATGGCAACTTTCACCAGACTGGAGATGATGCTGTTTCATGTTCACATACGGATCTCCTCAGACACATGGGGCCCACCAGCAAAGACCTTCAGAAATGAAGGCAAAAAGACCACTATGAGTTTTAAAGTAGTATTTTGGAGTGCTATCTACAATGAATAAAACTAGATTAAAGGACATGATTTTATGTCACAGCTCAAGTGGTTCAATTGCCTAGGACTTTTTTTTTTTTTAAGTTTTATCTTGAACCCTTCTTAGAAGTGTCTACAATCACATGAGGGCTTGACGGAGTATGTCACTGCTTATTCAAAGCTCTGGTGGCAAATAAACATACAAACGACAGGAAGGACCCTTTACTAAGCTTGTTAAAATATGGAAGGGCCTCCCTGGGAAGCTATACATTCTTGGTCACCGCCAGGAATAGAAAGTGAGCCCGCAGGATTCACAGCTGGGTCGCAGGAGAGGAGCCGGCCCCTCAGCCCCTCTGATAGAGGCTCTGTCTGACCCCCAGACCCTCAGACATGCCTCAGGAGGTCACAGACCCTGAGAGGCCTGGTGTGGGTCCCCGTGTTGTCCTCTGACCTGGGGAGGGAGCGGTGGGCTCAGGAGAGACCCTGGGCGTGAGTGAGGCCCGCGGCCCGAGCAGCGCCACGCGCGGAGGGCCACCATCCGCACGCTCCGCTGGTGTCGGCTGCCACGTGTGTAAGACGAGCTGCCCGGCTGCTCTTGGGGGTTTCTTGAGTCTTCAACGTCCTTGGGCCTCAGCAACATTGGCAGAAGTCAGAAATGTGATATCTCAGGCATCCCTGCTGACTCAGTGTAAAGAATCTGCCTGCCAATGCAAGAGACACAGGTTCGATCCAGAAAGATCCCGCACGCCGTGGAGCAGCTAAGTGCACACACCAGACTATTGCTCCCGCAGAGCCCGGAGCCACAGCCCCTGACGCCGTGCCTCCAGAGCCTGTCTCTGCCAACAAGAGGCGGGAGACTTTCTTGAGTGAAAGCTGCTCCCCACAGCGCGGACAGTGCCTGAGATGAGACCCGGATGGCCCCGCAAGCCTGGCGGGGGAGCCACAGCCTCCGGTCTCCGTGCAGGTGAGCAGGGAGCACCTCCGGGCCTGAGAGAGTCGTGGACAGTCGTGGGCCTGGATTCCTGTCCTCAGGAAGCCCTGGGCCTAGAGGGGCGTCAGACCGAGACATAATGCCCCCCCACCCCCATGTGGCACGTGCTCACCAAGAAAAGGCACACAGGACCAGAAGAGAGACAAGGAGTTACGACACAGCCCGAGGGAGTCAGAGGAAAATCAGCAGAGCAGATGGTTTCCAAGCCAAGCCTCGGAGGAGTACAGTTCAGCAGCCAGGATTCCAGAGCCAGGGCCCAGTGGTAGGTGCAACAGAGAGCAGGCTCCCCTCCACTCCCCCCAGAGAGGCAGATGTGAAGGCAGAGCATTCATCTAAACTCCCGGATGATGTCAAAGGCGGTGTGGACTGCGGGGTGGACGCAGGGGGTGAGGGCTGGCAGAGGAAGGGGCAGGGGAGAGAGAGTGAAAGGCATTTAGAGCCTGGCCTGGGATGCCACTATCCTTCCTGGGAAGTGGGCGCCACTCAGATGCTGTGAGTAGAGAAAGGAGGTGTTCAGAACTGCAGTTAAAGCAGGTCAGTTATCACAGAGAGAAAGCGAACAGGGGGGCGGAGAGGCTTCAGCCAGAGGTCGGCCAGGAGCCCAGCAAGAGCGCCAGGGAGAGGAGCCCAGACTGAACTCAGGAGGCGGAGCTGGAGGCAGGAAGCCCCTCAGAGCAGGGGGAGGAGAAGGAGAGGGGACGGCAGGAAACATGGCGAGCAGCTCCTGCAGAGGCCGAGGGTCCTCGTGGTTGGTGATGAAGGGCAGCTCAGAGAAGGCAGTTCCTGAAGGAGGAAACCTGTATCCTCATCCCTGCCCAGATGTCTGTTTGCCTACAGACGTCATAAAGGGTGAGAACCAAACAAAACTCAGGATAAGATGTGTTTCTTGGTGAATTCCTTTAAAAAAACCCAGTCCTTTATCAACTGCAATTTTTAAGTTGGAATCTAATTTACATGTCATAAAATCTACTCTGTAAAATGTACAACTCAACGGTTTATCATCTGTTTGCAAGGTTGTGCAGCCATCACCACTCTCTAAATCAGAGCACTTCACCTCCTCCCAGAGAAAGCCACCACCCATTAAACAGGCTTTTCCCCGTCCACCTCCCCCAGCTTTGGGCAACTGTCTGTGTTGCTTTTTGGCCCTAATGATTTGCCTGTTCTGCATATTCACAGTACATGGATTTGCACCACTGTGGCCACGTACGCTGGTTTCTTACACTTGGGTGCTGTGTCTTTGAGACTCATCTATGGTTTAGCACACGATTCATTCCTTCTGCTTGACTTGAGAATTTTCCTTTCTAGGCCATGATAATACACACACACACACACACACACACACACACGTTCTTTTCTTTTTAATTGTGAAAAACTCACAGAATATAAAATTACCACTGTCGCTCAGTCCACATCAATAAGAGCCATCTTTGGTGCAGGGAGCCTCTTTGCCTCACTGACCCTCAGCCACCAGTGAGGTCAGAGCAACCAGCCCAGCCATGACACCCCTTCTCGGGACCCTCCGTGCCACCCACCCAACCAGGACTCCACGCAGGCCTCCCCACGGCGGCCTAAGAAGAGAACTGCATGGGGGGGTGGGGCGCAGAGTTGGCGAAGGAGAGAGACCCAGGAGAGAGGAGAGCAGAGGCGGGTGGAGGAGTTGCCCATGATGAGCTCCTATCTCAGTCGTGCCTGCCAGACCAGCCCTGCTTAACTGCTGGAGCAGAAACGGTCAGATGGTGAGGGAGGTGTGACCACGGCTGTCAGCAGCTTCAGCCAGACACTCAACAGTCTACACTGCAAACCTGCGAGGCCCAGCTTCACTCCCCGGGTCAGCTTCAGAGCCCCAGAGCCCCAGCCTCATGTTGGGGGCTATCCCAGCCCCATCCTCCAGATCTGCACATCCCAGCTCTCAGGAGAGTCTTCTGAGCTCCCAGGAGATCGTGTCCACTCAGGGTGTATGACAAGCAACATTAGGCTGGGACCAGTTGGAAGTGGCCAGAGTGAAATCAAGTGTCTCTGTATCTCTTCTGCCCCTGAAGCGCCCACTCTCTCCGACCCGCTCATGCCTGCTGTGTCCAGGCGTCCCCTAACACAGCCAGGCTGCAGGGAGGGGTTTCAGGGCAGAGCAGGAGCTGGCAGCATCTCACGGTGAGCAGGGCTGGCCACCAACTCATGCCCGACTCTGGGAGAGCACCACTGTGGCTCAGAAACTGACCCTCTGAAGGCACAGGTGACTGCTCCTGGATCACACAGGGGCCCGCAGAACTTACGTTTGTCTTGTGACCTCTACAGCTGGCTCTAAAGGACAGACCATCAGCAAGGGAGACATCTGGACCCCGGTCATCACAGTCAGGTTGCTTAAGTACAAAGGGGGTGGGGCCGCCTGCCTCTTCTGTTTCACAGCACCCCACTCCCCTGACCTTCTCCTCCTCAGCATCCTACCCCCGTACTGGGCTTTCTTGACCCAGACACAACAGAAGTGATCATTAAGTTACTCAGTATTCAGTGGAATAGTCACAAAGTGACTTCAGGTGTAAAAAGAAATAAAATTGAAAATAAAATCCACCCAGACTGTTAATGTTTTGGATGAGGTTAGTGTCAGAGAAGATCCTGGGCTCCTGGTAAAGGTCCCCCTGAAACTCTGGCTCTGGAAGGAGGGAGAAGATGACCTTTGGTGAATGTGACCTGAGCCTGGTTTTGTGTCTGGCCAGTTCATTGATTTGATTACTGGTCATCATCACGTTTTCTGAGCCCCGTTCTGCATCTGTTTGAGGTCTTCCACATGGCTGACAAGCTGGAGAGCTCATCAACAGTGTGCTTAAAGACTCGAGGGGTCCTGGGTGAGGCAGAAAATGGTGCGGGGCAGAGCGCGGGATGAAGAAAGGCGTCGTGGACCCACTGAGGTCTGCACTGGGTCTCCAAGGGTGAGTTCAGCAGGGCCTGGCTCTGAGCAGGACCCACATACACGATGAATGAAAATGAATGAAAATGGAAATCTTCCCCCAAAAGGGCAAGACTGTCAGCTCTTCTGTAACTGAGCCCAAGCTCGTACTGCTCACCTCATGACAGGCCAAGAAACTGAGAGATGAGTTCCTGGGGCAAGGAACTGCAGCTTTATTCAGAAACCCAGGACTCTTGTCCCGGAACTCATCTTGCCTGAGTGAGAATTCAGGCATCTTTTATATTAATTCTCAAAGGTGGTATGGGAGGAAAGTCAATATTTCCTCATTCTGATCAGGCTCCAGAGGGGATGTGTTAATGTCTGCCTCCCTACTGTGATTCACAGGGGAGTCTGGTCAGGAAGTTTCCTGTGAGCTAAACAAAGTTATTTTAGCTTGGTGGCTCATTACCTGTGATGCAGGGCTCCCAGAGATGGGACTTTATGTACAAGCTTATAGGCAACATTTCTTTAGCGGCTAACTCGTAATAGGTAGAACACAAAGGGTCCTTCTTTATGACACATTCAGGCCAAAAGCTTGGAACTGCAGGGCACCCGGGGACAGTGGCAGAGGCCCCGCGGGGCGCCCACTCCACTCCCTCACAGCCGTCTTGCTGACTAAGCAGCCTGTCTCTTGACTCCCTGGGGGCACCTGTTTGCCCTCTCCTCTTTGGCCAGTGCTGGTTGTAAGGTATTAGATTGGGCTGACGCAGAAAAGGAGAGATGACCTCAACGGAAGTATGTTACCTTTATTCAGGCAAGGAGGCGGCAGTCGGCCTAACGACCAGGCTGAGCGTGAGAGGGATCAGGGAGCTTCATATTTAAAGGGAGGTTTGTGGACGTGATAAGGCAATGTTAGTCAGGGGGATGTTTTTGGGTATTCTTTAGTTGAGGTGGCATTTGCAGTTGGGCAGGGGGTGATAAATCCTCTGGACTAGGGGTGATAAGTCCCAGGTAGATGCAACAAGCCTGGAGCATCAGGGCGGGACCTAAAGTTTGGTTTTGTTTTCCTTGAAGTTAGATGATTCAGCAAGGGCCTTTGAGACTGCTGTTTCCTTTTCTAGGCCCAAAGACTCTTTCACTCATCAGAAGCAACACTCACCTGTGCCCCTCCCTGATCAGGCCCAAGCAAACCAGCTGCCCTCACCTGAAAGGTGTTAGTCTCTTAATCATGTCCCTGCGACCCCATGGACTGTAGCTCACCAGGCTCCTTTGTCCGTGGGATTTTCCAGGTAAGAATACTGGGAGTGGGTTGTCCTTTCCTTCTCCAGGGGACCTTCTCAACTCAGAGATGGAACCCAGGTCTCCTACATTACAGGTGTATTCTTTACCATCTGAGCCACCAGGGACATGCATAAGAAACTGCTACCTCCCCAAACTGCGGCCAGAAGCCTGGGCGTGTGGTTCAGCTCTACCAGGCAGCTCACATCCTCCTGGCATCTCCTCTTGTCTGCCTAAGAAGCTCTCACATCTCAGGACACCTCTAACCAATACCCTCTTTTGGTGGGAGCTAGTGCTCAGCAGTTAATATTTTCAGCCCAAAGAGACACAGCCTGTGCTTTAGACCATGGGGAACCCGCCCAGCTAGCCCCAGTCCATCCAAATCTCTCCTGTTCCTCAGATCCCATGGTCAACAGACAGTCCCTGTTCAGCAGCCAAGCTCCCACAGTGTCCAGAGCTGAGCTCCTCCCGCCCCCGTGTCCCTCGGCCCTGCACGATGAGCCCGCACTCCTGGAATGGAGGGGCCCCTGTGCGCTTCTTCCGGGGCTGCTGCTGGGCCTTCCTTCTCCTTCAACCAGAGTAGGGAGCTGGGCTCTTCCATGCCCATGAGTAGGGGGGGAGGGAAGAGCGGTCAGTCCCTCCGTCTCCTGCGGAGGAGGCGCGCGGGACTGAGAGCGGGCTTGGCCTGCTCAGTGGTCAGGACTCAGGGCGCATTCGGGGGAGGCTGAACCTGCTGGGGAATGGTGACAATGTTGGTGGTGACAAGCTGTTTCCATCTCTGTACGAGCTGGTCCAGTTCACCAAATTCTCTCAAAACTAACACCCATATATAAACATTCTTCCTCTGGCAACAGGGGTGGGCTGAGTGTTTTCCAGGAAACTCCTCAATAACCTCTGGAAACATTCTGAGAGAGTCTCTGATGATGCAACAAGCGTCCACTTTGGTTAGGAATCAACAAGGACTCACTGTTCGGCCACATGGATGTCAATGCTATGTAGCAGCCTCGATGGGAGGGAGTTTGGGGGAGAAAGGACACATGTGTGTGTTTGGCTGAACTGCTCCCCTTGGTGTTCACTTGAAACTGTTCACAACACTGTTTGTTAATGGCTATACCCTAAATACAAAGTAAAAGTTAAGAAAGAAAACAACACGTGACCAAACACAAAAAGAAGACACTGGATGATTTGAACGTTGGCTTCACAAGTGCATTTGGTAATACAGAAAACCACAGTATTTTAGAATCCTAGTTTATGATTTAGAATCTATGATATTTAGTGACTGATCAATTGTTTAATATTGAAATACAAGTAAAGGCTAACCAATTTTAGTATCATAAATGTCACCCTACAGTCTAAAGCCAGGGCACATCTGTCTGTTCATCTGTCTCCCTCCCTCCAACTCCCTCTCTCTATGGTGTTAAGATTTGTGTCACCAGTGAGCTGGCTCCCGCTCTCCTGCAGCACACACCCTTCATTCTGTGGGAGAAGTGATGACACGCATGTGCACTAGTGTCAGCGAGGAGGTGACGCTCGGTGACAGAAGGAAGGAGACTGGCGGACGTCTCGGCCCAGCTTGGCCTGGGGGCTCTGCCCGGACCCCCGCTCCCTGGTCCACTGCTGACCATAGCAGGGTCCAGGAGAGGCCCGTGAGGGGCCCTGGCAAGAACCTTCATGCACGGCTCTCCATTTACATCGTGAGCGTGGAATTTTCACCAAGATCTTCAAATTTCTGTTTTTTTTTTTTTTCCTTCTGACTTCTCTTCATTAGTCTTCTCACCCGGTGTCGTTAACTAAATCAGCCT
>NW_017193574.1:0-9744 GCF_001704415.2 Capra hircus
CATCCTCTCGAGCTAGCAGGCGGAATCGGGGCCACTCTGGATATGCGGGACCCTTGGGATCCTCTTGAGTGGAGACGGGTATGTCTGGGAAACTTCTTGAGTTGCAGCAAGGGTGTGAAGGACCCTTTGGGAAGTTCCAGAGTTTAAGTGTGATTACCCCCTTGTTGCCTCAGAGGAAATGGCCTCATCTCGCCTGGATTGAGAACCTCCTGGATTTTCTCGAGTTGCGCAGGTGCTCTCGACTTACGATGGGGACCTCAGGGACCCGCTCTGGTGGCCTCAGGAAAGGCCAGTCCCCATGCGAATTGCTCTGGGGCCTCTCGGATTCCTCTCCCGTAGATTCCGGGTCTAAGACCTTGTGTGGAGTCGGTGCCGGAACCTGAGCATTCCTCTCCAGTGCTGACATGGATCTTGGGGTACTTCTGGAGTCTCCCCAGGGGAGTCAGTCCTCATCTCAAGTGGGGCTATGCACTTGCCACTTTCCTCTCGAGCTGTAGCAGCAGTGTCACGCTTCCCTTCACGTGGATCAAGGGATCTGTGTCTTTCCCTCGAGGCTTTCCCACGAGGCTTTCCCACAGGGATGTCCCACGTGCCACCGTTGTGTGAGTCGATCTCGGCTTGAAAGTCGAAGCAGTGCAGGGAAAACAGGTTTCCCTGGAATGACTGAGACATCTGGGGGACTTTGGGAATATGGCACGACCCTGGAGTTCCTCTCGCCTTTCCTGTTTATAGCGCCTCCATTTGAGATGCGACGGGAACACCGGAATTCTTTCCCGACCACGCAGGTATAGGATCCCTCCTCTCGAGCTAGGAGGAGGAAACGGGCTCTCTGGATGTGCGGGGAACTCTCGTGCTTCCTCTCGAGTAGAAACGGGTATGTCGGGAACTTCTTGAGTTGCAGCAAGGGTGTGAAGGACCCTTTGGAAGTTCCAGAGGTAAGGTGTGATTAGCCTCGAATACCTCAGCGGAAATGGGCCTCATGTCGCCTGGAGGGGAGAACCTCCTGGATTTTCTCGAGTTGCGGCAGGTGCTCTCGACTTACGACGGGGACCTCAGGGACCCATTCTGGTGGCCTCAGGAAAGGCCAGTCCCCATGCGAGTTGCTGGGGGCCTCTCCGGATTCCTCTCCCGTCGATGCCGGGGCCTAAGACCTTGTGTGGAGTCAGTGCCGGAACCTGAGGATTCCTCTCCAGTGCCGACATGGATCTTCGGGGACTTCTGAGTCTCCCCAGAGGCGTAAGTCCTCGTCTCGAGGGGGCATGCACGTGCGCTTTCCTCCCGAGCTGTAGCAGCAGTGTCACGCTTTCCCTTTTCGTGGATCAAGGGATCTGTGTCTTTCCCTCGAGGCTTTCCCACGAGGCTTTCCCACAGCTTCCCACAGGGATGTCCCACGTGCCACCGTTGTGTGAGTCGATCCTCGCTTGAAAGTCGAGGCAGTGCAGGGAAAACAGGTTTCCTGGAATGGACTGAGACATCTGGGGGACTTTGGGAATATGGCACGACCCTGGAGTTCCTCTCGCCTTTCCTGTGGAGAGCGCCTCCTCTTGAGATGCGACGGAACGCCGGGAATTCTTTCCGACCACGCAGGGAAAGGATGCCTCCTCTCGAGCTAGCAGGCCGGAAACGGGGCCACTCTGGATATGGCGGGACCTCTCGTGTTCCTCTGAGTGGAGACGGGTATGTCGGGGAACTTCTTGAGTTGCAGCAAGGGAGTGAACGGACCCTTTGGAAGTTCCAGAGGTAAGGTGTGATTAGCCTCGAGATACCTCAGCGGAAATAGGGTCTCAGCTCGCCTGGAGGGAGAAACCTCCTGGATTTTCTCGAGTTGCGGCTGGTGCTCTCGACTTATCGACGGGGACCTCAGGGACCCGGTCTGGTGGCCTCAGGAAAGGCCAGTCCCCATGCGAGTTGCTCGGGGCCTCTCGGGATTCCTCTCCCGTCGATGCGGGGCCTAAGACCTTGTGTGGAGTCAGTGCCGGAACCTGAGGATTCCTCTCCCAGTGCCGACATGGATCTTCGGGGACTTCTGGTTGTCTCCCCAGAGGCGTAAGTCCTCGTCTCGAGTTGGGGGCATGCACGTGCGCTTTCCTCCCGAGGTGTAGCAGCAGTGTCACGCTTCCCTTTCGCGTGGATCAAGGGATCTGTGCTTTCCCTCTAGACTTTCCCATGAGGCTTTCCCACGAGGCTTTCCCACAGGGCTTTCCCACGTGCCACGGTGATGTGAGTCGATCCTCCGCCTGAAAGTCGAGGCAGTGCAGGGAAACCAGGTTTCCCTGGAATGGACTGAGACATCTGGGGGACTCTGGCAATGGTGGCACGAACATGGAGTTCCTCTCGCTTTTCCTCTGGAGAGCGCCTCCTCTTGAGATGTGAGGGAACACCGCGGAATTCTTTCCCCATCCACGCAGGGAAAGGATCCAAACCTCTCGAGCTAGGAGGCGGAAACGGTGGCTCCTCTTAATGTGTGCGGCACTTTACTGCTTCCTCTCGAGTGGAGACGGGTATGTCGGGGAACTTCTTGAGTTGCAGCAAGGGTGTGAAGGACCCTTTGGAAGTTTCCAGAGGTAAAGGTGTTGATTAGCCTCGAGATACCTCAGCGGAAATGGGCCTCATGTCGCCTGGAGGGAGAACCTCCTGGATTTTCTCGAGTTGCGGCAGGTGCTCTCGACTTACGACGGGGACCTCAGGGACCCACTCTGGTGGCCTCAGGAAAGGCCAGTCCCCCATGCGAGTTGCTCCGGGGCCTCTCGGGATTCCTCTCCCGTCGATGCTGGGGGCCTAAGACCTTGTGTGGAGTCAGTGCCGGAACCTGAGGATTCCTCTCCAGTGCCGACATGGGATCTTCGGGGACTTCTGGTGTCTCCCCAGAGGCGTAAGTCCTCGTCTCGAGTGGGGCATGCACGTGCGCTTTTCTCCCGAGCTGTAGCAGCAGTGTCACGCTTCCCTTTTCGTGGATCAAGGGATCTGTGGCTTTCCCTCTGACTTTCCCATGAGGCTTTCCCACGAGGCTTTCCCACAGGGCTTGTCCCACGTGCCACCGGTGGTGTGAGTCGATCCTCGGCTTGAAATCGAGGCAGTGCAGGGAAAACAGTTTTCCCTGGAATGGACTGAGACATCTGGGGGACTCTGCGAATGGTGGCACGACCCTGGAGTTCCTCTCGCCTTTCCTGTGGAGAGCGCCTCCTCTTGAGATGCGACGGGAACGCCGGGAATTCTTCCCTGACCACGCAGGGAAAGGATCCCTCCTCTCGAGCTAGGAGGCGGAAACGGGGCTCCTCTGGATATGGGCGCGGACTCTCGTGCTTCCTATCGAGTGGGAGACGGTATGTCGGGGAACTTCTTGAGTTGCAGCAAGGGTGTGAAGGACCTTTGGATGTTCCAGAGTTATGTGTGATTAGCCTCGACACGCCTCAGCAGAAATGGGCCTCATCTCGCCTGCAGGGGAGAACCTCCTGGATTTTCTCGAGTTGCGGCTGGTGCTCTCGACTTACGACGGGACCTCAGGGATCCGCTCTGGTGGCCTCAGGAAAGGCCAGTCCCCATGCGAGTTGCTCGGGGCCTCTCGGGATTCCTCTCCCGTCGATGCCGGGGCCTAAGACCTTGTGTGGACTCAGTGCCAGAACCTGAGAATTCCTCTCCAGTGCCGACATGGATCTTGGGATACTTCTGGATTCTCCCCAGGGCAGTCAGTCCTCGTCTCGAGTGGGGCATGCACGTGCGCTTTCCTCCCGAGCTGTAGCAGCAGTGTCCGCTTCCCTTCGCGTGGATCAAGGGATCTGTGTCTTTTCCCACGAGGCTTTCCCACAGGGCTGTCCCCACGTGTCACCGTGGTGTGAGTGGATCCTCGGATTGAAAGTCGAGGCAGTGCAGGGAAAACAGGTTTCCCTGGAATGGACTGAGACATCCAGGGACTTTGGAATGGGCTTGAGACTGGAGTTCCTCTCGCCTTTCCTGTGGAGAGCGCCTACACTTGAGATGAGACGGGAACGCTAGGAATACTTTCCCGACCTCGCAGGGAAAGGATACCTCCTCTCGAGCTAGCAGGCGGAATCGGGCCACTCTGGATATGGGCGGGACCCTTTGGATCCTCTTGAGTGGAGACGGGTATGTCTGGGAACTTCTTGAGTTGCAGCAAGGGTGTGAAGACCCTTTGGAAGTTCCAGAGTTTAAGTGTGATTACACCCATGTTGCCTCAGAGGAAATGGGCCTCATCTCGCCTGGATTGGAGAACCTCCTGGATTTTCTCGAGTTGCGTCAGGTGCTCTCGACTTACGATGGGGACCTCAGGGACCCGCTCTGGTGGCCTCAGGAAAGGCCAGTCCCCATGCGAATTGCTCTGGGGCCTCTCGGGATTCCTCTCCCGTAGATTCCGGGTCTAAGACCTTGTGTGGAGTCGTGCCGGAACCTGAGCATTCCTCTCCAGTGCTGACATGGATCTTGGGGTACTTCTGGAGTCTCCCCAGGGGAGTCAGTCCTCATCTCGAGTGGGCTATGCACTTGCGCTTTCCTCTCGAGCTGTAGCAGCAGTGTCACGCTTCCCTTCACGTGGATCAAGGGATCTGTGTCTTTCCCTCGAGGCTTTCCCACGAGGCTTTCCCACAGGGATGTCCCACGTGCCACCGTTGTGTGAGTCGATCCTCGGCTTGAAAGTCGAGGCAGTGCAGGGAAAACAGGTTTCCCTGGAATGGACTGAGACATCTGGGGGACTTTGGGAATATGGCACGACCCTGGAGTTCCTCTCGCCTTTCCTATGGAGAGCGCCTCCATTTGAGATGCGACGGGAACGCCGGGAATTCTTTCCCGACCACGCAGGTATAGGATCCCTCCTCTCGAGCTAGGAGGAGTAAACGGGCTCCTCTGGATGTGCGGGAACTCTCGTGCTTCCTCTCGAGTAGAAACGGGTAAGTCGGGGAACTTCTTGAGTTGCAGCAAGGGTGTGAAGGACCCTTTGGAAGTTCCAGAGGTAAGGTGTGATTAGCCTCGAGATACCTCAGCGGAAATGGGCCTCATGTCGCCTGGAGGGGAGAACCTCCTGGATTTTCTCGAGTTGCGGCAGGCTGCTCTCGACTTACAACGGGGACCTCAGGACCCACTCTGGTGGCCTCAGGAAAGGCCAGTCCCCATGCGAGTTGCGGGGGCCTCTCGGGATTCCTCTCCCGTCGATGCAGGGCCTAAGACCTTGTGTGGAGTCAGTGCCGGAACCTGAGGATTCTCTCTCCAGTGCCGACATGGATCTTCGGGACTTCTGTTGTCTCCCCAGAGGCGTAAGTCCTTGTCTCGAGTGGGGGCATGCACGTGCCTTTCCTCCCGAGCTGTAGCAGCAGTGTCACGCTTCCCTTTTCGTGGATCAAGGGATCTGTGGCTTTCCCTCTAGACTTTCCCATGAGGCTTTCCCACGAGGCTTTCCCACAGGGCTTTCCCACGTGCCACGTGGTGTGAGTCGATCCTCGGCTTGAAAGTCGAGGCAGTGCAGGGAAACCAGGTTCCCTGGAATGGACTGAGACATCGGGGACTCTGGCAATGTGGCACACGAACATGGAGTTCCTCTCGCTTTTCCTCTGGAGAGCGCCTCCTCTTGAGATGCGACGGGAACGCCGGAATTCTTTCCTGACCACGCAGAGAAAGTATCCCTCCTCTTGAGCTAGCAGACGGAAACGGGCCACACTGGATATGGGCGGGACTCTCGGATTCCTCTTGAGTGGAGACGGGTATGTCGGGGAACTTCTTGAGTTGCAGCAAGGGTGTGAAGGACCTTTGGACAGAGTTATGTGTGATTAGCCTCGACACGCCTCAGCAGAAATGGGCCTCATCTCGCCTGGAGGGGAGAACCTCCTGGATTTTCTCGAGTTGCGGCAGGTGCTCTCGACTTACGACGGGGACCTCAGGGATCCGCTCTGGTGGCCTCAGGAAAGGCCAGTCCCCTTGCGAGTTGCTCGGGGCCTCTCGGGATTCCTCTCCCGTCGATGCCGGGGCCTAAGACCTTGTGTGGAATCGGTGCCGGAACCTGAGGATTCTTCTCCACTGCCGACATGGGTCTGGGTACTTCTGGAATCTACCCAGGGCAGTCAGTCCTCGTCTCGAGTGGGGGCATGCACGTGCGCTTTCCTCCCGAGCTGTAGCAGCAGTGTCACGCTTCCCTTCCCGTGGATCAAGGGATCTGTGGCTTTCCCTCGAGGCTTTCCCACGAGGCTTTCACAAAGGGCTGTTCCACGTGCCACCGTGCAGTGAGTCGATGCTCGGCTTGAAAGTCGAGGCAGTGTAGGGAAAACAGGTTTCCCTGGAATGGACTGAGACATCTGGGGGACTCTGGAATGGTGGCAAGACCCTGGAGTTCCTCTCGCCTTTCCTGTGGTTTCGCCTCCTCTTGAGATGCGAGGGGAACGCCGGGAATTCTTTCCGGATAATGCAGGGAAAGGATCCTTCCTCTCGAGCTATGAGGCGGAAACGGGCTCCTCTGGATGTGGGCAAGACTCTCGTGCTTCCTCTCGAGTGGAGAGGGGTATTTCGGGGAACTTCTTGAGTGCAGCTAGGGTTTGAAGGCCCCTTTGTTAGTTCCAGACGCTTGTTGATTAGCCTCGAGACGCCTCATCGGATATGGGCCACATCTCGCCTGGAGGGAGAACCTCCTGGATTTTCTCGAGTTGCAGCTGGAGGTCTCGACTTACGACTTGGACCGCAGAGACACGCTCTGGTGGCCTCATGAAAGGCCAGTCCCCATGCAAGTTGCTCTTGGGCTTCTCGGGATTCCTCTCCCGCGATGCCGGGCCTAAGACCTTGTGTGGAGTTAGTGCCGGAACCTGAGGATTCCTCTCCAGTGCCTACATGGATCTTCGGGGACTTCTGGAGTCTCCCCAGGGGCGTCAGACCTCGGCTCGAGTGGGGGCATCCACGAGCGCTTTCCTCCCGAGCTGTAGCAGCAGTGTCACGCTTCCCTTCCCATGGATCAAGGGATCTGTGGTTATCACTCGAGGCTTTGCCAAGAGGGTTTCCCACGAGGCTTTCCCACAGGGCTGTCCACGTGCCACCGTGGTGTGAGTCGATCCTCGGCTTGAAATTCGAGGCAGTACAGGAAAACAGGTATCCCTGGAACGAACTGAGACATCTGGGGACTCTGGGAATGGTGGCACGACCCTGAAGTTCCTCTCCCCTTTCCTGTGGAGAGCGCCTCCTATTAAAATGCGACGGGAACGCCGGGAATTCTTTCCCGACCACGCAGGGAAAGGATCCCTCCTCTCGAGCTAGGAGGCGGAAACGGGGCTCCTCTGGATGAATGCGGGACTCTCGTGATTCCTCTCGAGTGGAGACCGGTATGTTGGGGAACTTCTTGAGTTGCAGCAAGGGTGTGAAGGACCCTTTGGAAGTTCCAGAGGTTAGGTGTGATTAGCCTCGAGACGCCTCAGCGGAAACGGGCCTCATCTCGCATGGAGGGGAGACCCTCCTGGATTTTCTCGAGTTGTGGCAGGTGCTCTCGACTTACGACGGGGGACCTCAGGTACCCGCTCTGGTGGCCTCAGGAAAGGTCAGTCCCCATGCGAGTTGATCGGGGCCACTCGGGATTCCTCTCCCGTCGATGCTGGGGCCTAAGACCTTGTGTGGAGTCGCTGCCGGAACCTGAGGATTCCTCTCCAGTGCTGACATGAATTTGGGGTTCTTCTGGAGTCTCCCCAGGGAGTCAGTCCTCGTCTCGAATTGGGGCATGCACGTGCGATTTCCTCTCGAGCTGTAGCAGCAGTGTCACGTTCCCTTCGCGTGAATCAAGGGATCTGTGGCTTTCCCTCGAGGCTTGCCCAGGAGGCTTTCCCACAGGGCTGTCCCACGTGCCACCGTGGTGTGAGTCGATCCTCGGCTTGAAAGTCGAGGCAGTGCAGGAAAACAGGTTTCCCTGCAATGGACTGAGACATCTGGGGGACTCTGGAATGGTGGCACGACCGTGGAGTTCCTCTCGCCTTTCCTGTGGAGAGCGCCTCCTCTTGAGATGCGACGGAAACGCAGGGAATTCTTTCCCGACCACGCAGGGGAAGGATCCCTCCTCTCGAGCTAGGAGGCGGAAAAGGGGCTCCTCTGGATGAGGGCGGGACTCTTGTGCTTCCTCTCGAGTGGAGACGGTATGTCGGGGAACTTCTTGAGTTGCAGCAAGGGTGTGAAGGACCCTTTGGAAGTTCCAGAGGTTAGGTGTGATTAGCCTCGATCGCCTCAGGGGAAATGGGCCTCATCTCGCCTGGAGGGGAGAACCTCCTGGATTTTTCTCGAGTTGCGGCAGGTGCTCTCGACTTACGACGGGGACCTCAGGGACCCGCTCTGGTGGCCTCAGGAAAGGCCAGTCCCCATGCGAGTTGCTCGGGGCCTCTCGGGATTCCTCTCCCGTCGATGCCGGGCCTAAGACTGCCGGGAGCCAGTGTGAGGAAGCCCGCCCGTGACAAGGTTATGAGGAAGGAAGCTGACATAAGCAAGGCGTGCTCAGACTTCAGGGACCCCTCTGGAAATTTTTAAGCATGTACCCCAACAAAAATCTGCCGTTTTTGTGCTCTGCTTTTTCACTCTTCTGACCTTTTCTGGAAAAAGTCAATTCAGGGCGTTAATCTTCTGCATTTGAAAGAGTGTTTCAATCCAAAAACCCTCTGATGGCTTTCTAGCCTGCCTGTAGGACTCGTACAGCTGTGCTTGTGATTGTTTGAGGCCTCCTGACCGCAGGAGGCACAGGAAGCTTAAAACATCCTAGGAATGCAGGAGCTTCCGAGGAGTCAAAATCTTTAGAATGGGACTGATTAAAAGTTTCATTTTTTAGGTCAATGCTTGCTGCCAAATTTTCATATCCTTTATTTTTAGATATAGTTGGTATATAGAAAAACAAGTAGTAGACCTGGTATTAGCAACATTAGATCTTTGAGTTAAGTACCTTCTTTGTTATAACCCACTGCACCTTTGTTTATTAGAGATGTAACTTTAATGCTCTAAGGAGATTCAGATTAAAGAAAAACACTTCAGGGGAAACAAAATTAACATTCATTAAGGAAGAGAGCCAAAAAGTGTTAACAAGCCTCTTGGCCAGAAGATAATGTAAATCACCTGAGACCTTTTGTATACAAAATGATATACAGAAATAATCTGGGTTGTGAATGCTACATAATTTTGTGTTATCCATTGATCTCCATGTTTTATCAAAAGTATAAAAAGGCCTTCTGAACAATAAAGGAGGAGGCCAGGGGCCGGGGGCCAGTTTCTCGGACCAGCTTTCTCGAACTAGTCTCTCAGCCTGGTTTCATGGGACTCTGGCTCCCCCCGTGTCTTTCTCTCTTTTCTTCTTCTCTAACTTTCCTTCTCTCTGCTCTTTACTTTAACTTCAGGCTGAATCTCCACCTCGAGTGCGGAGGCTCGCCAGGTCTACTTACTTGCCCTGGCTGCTAAGACCCGCACGAAAGGGAGCTTAAGGCGAGGCACCCTTAGATATTCAAGCGGGCGCCGGTGGCCCAACGTAGGTGGTGCAAATTCCTTGTCTGGAATTTATTGGCCTTCGCGCGTAAACCAAGCTATTCAGCCCTCTTCCTCCACTTAATCTTCTTACTACACTATAGTTTCCTAATCTAATCTTACATTAATAAATAAACAAGTCTTTCCACGCCAACGCCATCCACCCTTCGAATTCCCTGATCCACCAGGCTGGACCCCGGCATAAGACCTTGTGTGAGGTCAGTGCCGGAACCTAGGATTCCTCTCCAGTGCTGACATGGATCTTTAGGTACTTCT
>NW_017193575.1:0-9744 GCF_001704415.2 Capra hircus
GGACCGGAGAGGAATCCCGAGGCCCCGAGCAACACGCATGGGACTGGCCTTTCCTGAGGCCACCAGAGCGGGTCCCTGAGGTCCCCGTCGTAAGTGCAGAGCTCCTGCCCCAACTCGAGAAAATCCAGGACGTTCTCCCCTCCAGGTGAGATGAGGCCATTTCCGCTGAGGCGTCTCGAGGCTAATCACACCTAACCTCTGGAACTTCCAAAGGGTCCTTCACACCCTTGCTGCAACTCAAGAAGTTCCCGACATACCCGTCTCCATTCGAGAGGAAGCACAAGAGTCCCGCCCACATCCAGAGGAGCCCATTTCCACCTCATAGCTCGAGAGGAGGGATCCTTTCCTGCGTGGTCGGGAAAGATTCCCGGCGTTCCCGTCGCATCTCAAGAGGAGGCGCTCTCCACAGGAAAGGCGAGAGGAACTCCAGGGTCGTGCCCCCATTCCCAGAGCCCCAGATGTCTCAGTCCATTCAGGGAAACCTGTTTTCCCTGCACTGCCTCGACTTTCAAGCGAGGATCGACTCACACCACCTGGCACGTGGGACAGCCCATGGGAAAGCTCTTGAGAAAGTTCTGGGGAAAGCCACAGATCCCTTGATCACGCGAAGGGAAGCATGACACTGCAGCTACAGCTCGGGAGGAAAGCACAAGTCATGCCCCCATAAGAGACGAGGACTGACTCCCCTGGGAGACTCCAGAAATACCCCTAGATCCTTGTCAGCACTGGAGAGGAATCCTCAGGTTCTGGAACCGACTCCACACAAGGTCTTTGCCCTGGCATCGAAGAGAGAGGAATCCCGAGAGGCCCCGAGCAACTCGCATGGGGACTGGCCTTTCCTGAGGCCACCAGAGCGGGTCCCTGAGGTCCCCATCGTAAGTCGAGAGCACCTGCCGCAAACTCAATAAAATCCAGGATGTTCTCCCTTCAAGGTGAGATGAGGCCCATTTCCGCTGAGGCGTCTCGAGTCTAATCACACCTAACCTCTGGAACTTCCAAAGGGTCCTTCACACCCTTGCTGAAACTCAAGAAGTTCCCCGACATACCCGTCTCCACTCGAGAGGAAGCACGAGAGTCCCGTCCACATCCAGAGGAGCCCCGTTTCCGCCTCCTAGCTCTAGAGGAGCGATCCTTTCCCTGCGTAGTCGGGAAAGAATTCCCGGCGTTCCCGTCGCATCTCAAGAGGAGGCGCTCTCCACAGAAAGCGAGAATCTCCAGGTTCGTGCCACCATTCCCAGAGCCCCAGATGTCTCCGTCCATCCAGGAAAACTGTTTTCCCTGCACTGCCTCGACTTTCAAGCGAGGATCGACTCACACCACCGTGGCAAGTGGACAGCCCTGTGGAAAGCCCGTGGGAAAGCCTCGGGGAAAGCCTCGAGGGAAAGCCCCTCATCCCTTGATCCACATGAAGGGAAGCGTGACACTGCTGCTACAGCTCGTGAGGAAATAGCACGTGCATGCCCCCACTCGAGACGAGGACTGACTCCACTGGGGAGACTCCAGAAGTACCCCCAGATCACGTCAGCACTGGAGAGGAATCCTCAGGTTCCCCACCGACTCCACACAAAGTCTTAGGCCCCGGCATCAACGGGAGAGAATCCGGAGAGGCCCCGAGCAACTCGCATGGGGACTGGCCTTTCCTGAGGCCACCAGAGCAGGTCCCTGAGGTCCCCGTCGTAAGTCGAGAGCACCTGCCGCAACTCGAGAAAATCCAGGAGGTTTCTCCCCCAGGCGAGATGAGGCCCATTTCCGCTGAGGCGTCTCGAGGCTAATCACACCTAACCTCTGGAACTTCCAAAGGGTCCTTCACACCCTTGATGCAACTCAACAAGTTCCCCGACATACCCGTCTCCACTCGAGAGGAAGCACGCTAGTCCCCGCCCACATCCAGAGGAGCCCCGTTTCCGCCTCCTAGCTCGAGAGGAGGGATCCTTTCCCTGCGAGGTGGGGAAAGAATTCCCGCGCGTTCCCGTCGCATCACAAGAGGAGGCGCTCTCGACAGGAAAGGCGAGAGGAACTCCAGGGTCGTGCCACCATTCCCAGAGTCCCCCAGATATCTCCGTCCATTCCAGGGAAACCTGTTTTCCCTGCACTGCCTCGACTTTCAAGCCGAGGATCGACACACACCACGGCGGAACGTAGGACAGCTCTGAGGGAAAGCCTCGTGGGAATGCCCCTGATCCCTTGATCCACGCGAAGGGAAGCGCGACACTGTTGCTACAGATCGGGAGGAAAGCGTACGGGCATGCCCCACTCGAGACGAGGACTGACTCCCCTGGGAGACTCCAGAAGTACCCCAAGATCCATGTCAGCACTGCAGAGGAAACCTCAGGTTCCGGCACTGACTCCACACAAGGTCTTAGGCCCCGGCATCGACGGGAGAGGAATCCCGAGAGGCCCCGAGCAATTCGCATGGGGAGTGGCCTTTTCTGAGGCCCCCAGAGCGGGTCGTTGAGGTCCCCGTCGTAAGTCGAGAGGCAACTGCCCTATCTCGAGAAAATCCAGGAGGTTCTCCCCTCCAGGCGAGATGAGGCCCCATTTCTGCTGAGGCGTCTCGAGGCTAATCACACCTAATCTCTGGAACTTCCAAACGGTGCTTCACACTCTGGCTGCAACTCAAGATGTTCCCCTACATACCGTTTCCACTCGAGAGGAAGCACAAGAGTCCCGCCCACATCCAGAGGAGCCCCGTTTCTGCCTACTAGCTCGAGAGGAGGGATCCTTTCCCTGCGTCATCGGGAAAGAAATCCCGGCATTCCCGTCGCATCTCAAGAGGAGGCGCTCTCCACAGGAAAGGCGAGAGGAACTCCAGGGTCGTGCCACCATTCCCAGAGGCCGCTGGATGTCTCAGTCCATTAGAGGGAAAACTTTTTTCCCTGCACTGCCTCGACTTTCAAGCCGAGGATCGACTCACACCACGGTGGCACGTGGACAGCCCTGTGGGAAAGCCTCGTGGGAAAGCCTTGAGGGAAATACACAGATCCCTTGATCCACGCGAAGGGAAGCGCGACACTGCTGCCTACAGCTCGGGAGGAAAGCGCACGCGCATGCCCCCACTCGAGACGAGGACTGGACTCCCCTGGGGAGACTCCAGAAGTACCCCAAGATGAATGTCAGCCCTGGACAGGAATCCTCTGGTTCCGGCACCTACTCCACACATAGTCTTAGGCCCCGGCATCGACGGGAGAGGAATCCCGAGAGGCCCCCAAGCAACTCGCATGCGGACTGGCCTTTCCTGAGGCCCACCAAAGCGGGTCCCTGAGGTCCCGTCGTAAGTTGAGAGCACCTTCCGCAATTCGAGAAAATCCAGGAGGTTTTCCCCTCCAGGCGAGATGAGGCCCATTTCCGCTGAGGCGTCTCGAGGCTAATCACACCTAACCTCTGGAACTTCCAAAGGGTCATTCACACCCTTGCTGCAACTCAAGAAGTTCCCAGACATATCCGTCTCCACTTGAGAGGAAGCACGAGAGTCCCGCCCACATCCAAAGGAGCCCCGTTTTCCGTCTCCTAGCTCGAGAGGAGGGATCCTTTCCGAGCGTGGTCGGGGAAAGAATTCCCGGCGTTCCAGTTGCATCTCAACAGGAGGCCGCTCTCCAGAGGAAAGGCGAGAGGAACTCCAGGGTCGTGCCACCATTCCCAGAGTCCCCTGGATGTCTCAGTCCATTCCAGGGAAAACTGTTTTCCCTGCACTGCCTCGACTTTCAAGCCGAGGATCGACTCACACCACGATGGCACGTGGACAGCCCTGTGGGAAAGCCTCGTGCGAAAGCCTCGAGGGAAAGCCACAGATCCCTTTATCCACGCGTAGGGAAGCGTGACACTGCTGCTACGGCTCGGGAGGAAAGCGCACGTGCATGCCCCCACTCGAGACGGGGACTGACTCCCCTGGGGAGACTGCAGAAGTACCCCAAGATCCATGTCAGTAGGGAGAGGAACCCTCAGGTTCCGGCACCGACTCCACACAAGGGCTTAGGCCCCAGCATCGAAGGGAGAGGTATCCCGAGAGACCCCCCGAGCAACTCGCATGGGGACTGGGCTTTCCTGAGGCCCCCAGAGCGGGTCCCTGAGGTCCCCGTCGTAAGTCGAGAGCACCTGCCGCAACTCGAGAAAATCCAGGAGGTTCTCTCCTCCAGGCGAGATGAGGCCCCATTTCCGCTGAGGCGTCTCCAGGATATTCACCTTACCTCTGGAACTTCCAAAGGGTTCTTCACACCCTTTCTGCAACTCAAGAAGTTCCCCGACATACTGTCTCCCCTCGAGAGGAAGCACGAGAGTCCCGCCCACATCCAGAGGGCCCCCGTTTCCGCCTGCTACCTCGAGAGGAGGGATCCTTTCCCTTCGTGTCGGGAAAGAATTCCCGGCGTTCCCGACCCATCTCAAGAGGAGGCTCTCTGTACAAGAAAGGCGAGAGGAACTCCAGGGTCGTGCCACCATTCCCAGAGTCCCCCAGATGTCTCAGTACATTCCAGGGAAATCTGTTTTCCCTGTACTGCCTCGACTTTCAAGCCGAGGATCGACTCACAACATGGTGACAGGTGGGACAGCCCTGTGGAAAAGCCTCGTGGGAAAGCCTCGTGGGAAAGCCTCGAGGGAAAGCCCGCATACCCCTTGATCCACGCATAGGGAAGCGTGACACTGCTGCTACAGCTCGCGAGGAAAGGGCACGTGCATGCCCCCACTCGAGACGAGGACTGACTCCCCTGGGGAGACACCAGAAGTACCCCAAGGTCCATTCAGCACTGGAGAGGAATCCTCAGGTTCCGGCACCGAGTCCACCCAAGGTCTTAGGCCCGGCATCGACAGGAGAGGAATCCCGAGAGGCCCCCGAGCAACTCGCATGGGGACTGGCCTTTCCTGAGGCCACCAGAGCGGGTCCCTGAGGTCCCCGTCGTAAGTCGCGAGCACCTGAGGCAACTCGAGAAAATCCAGGAGTTCTCCCCTCCAGGCGAGATGAGGCCCATTTCCGCTGAGGAGTCTCGAGGCTAATCACATCTAACATCTGGAACTTCCAAAGGGTCCTTCACACCCTTGCTGCAACTCAAGAAGTTCCCCGACATACCCGTCTCCACTGGAGAGGAAGCACGAGAGTCCCGCCCACATCCAGAGGAGCCCGTTTCCGCCTCCTAGTTCGAGGGAGGGATCCTTTCCCAGCGTGGTCGGGAAAGAATTCCCGGCGTTCCCGTTGCATCTCAAGAAGCGCTCTCCACAGGAAAGGCGAGAGGAACTCCAGGGTCGTGCCACCATTCCCAGAGTCCCCCCGGATGTCTCAGTCCATTCCAGGGAAAACTGTTTTCCCTGCACTGCCTCGACTTTCAAGCCGAGGATCGACTCACACCACGGTTGCACGTGGGACAGCCCTGTGGGAAAGCCTCGTGGGAAAGCTTCGAGGGAAAGACACAGATCCCTTGATCCACGCGAAGGAAGCGCGACACTGCTGCTACAGCTCGGGAGGAAAGCGCACGTGCATGCCTCCACTCGAGACCAGAACTGACTGCCCTGGGGAGAATCCAGAAGTACCCTCAAGATCCATGTCTGCACTGGAGAGGAATCCTCAGGTTCCGGCACTGAGTCCACACAAGGTCTTAGCCCCAGCATCGACGGGAGAGGAATCCCGAGAGGGCCCCGAGCAACTCCCATGGGGACTGGCCTTTACTGAGGCCACCAGAACGGATCCCTGAGGCCCTTCGTAAGTCGAGAGCACCTGCCGCAACTCGAGAAAATCCAGGAGGTTCTCCCCTCCAGACGAGATGACGCCCATTTCCGCTGAGGCAAGTAGGGGTAATCACACTTAAACTCTGGAACTTCCAAAGGGTCTTTCACACCCTTGCTGCACCTCAAGAAGTTCCCCGACATACCCGTCTCCACTCTAGAGGAATGGGAGAGTCCCGCCCATATCCAGAGTGGCCCCGTTTCCGCCTGCTAGCTCGAGAGGAGGGTTCCTTTCCCTGCGTGGTCGGGAAAGAATTCCTAGCGTTCCCGTCGCATCTCAAGACGAGGCGCTCTCCACAGGAAAGGCGAGAAGAACTCCAGGATCAGGCCCCATTCCCAGAGTCCCCAAGATGTCTCAGTCCATTCCAGGGAAACCTGTTTTCCCTGCACTGCCTCGACTTTCAAGCGAGGATCGACTCACACCACGGTGGCACATGGGACAGCCCTGTGGGAAAGCCTCGTGGGAAAGCCACAGATCCCTTGATCCTCGCGAAGGGAAGCGTGACACTGCTGCTACAGCTCGGGAGGAAAGCGCACGTGCATGCCCCCACTCGAGACGAGGACTGACTCCCCTGGGGAGACTCCAGAAGTACCCCAAGATCCATGTCAGCACTGGAGAGGAATCCTCAGGTTCCGGCACCGAATCCACACAAGGTCTTATGCCGGGGTCCAGCCCCGGTGGATCCAGGGAATTCGAAGGGTGGACGGCGTTGGTGTGGAAAGACTTGTTTATTTATTGATGTAAGATTACATTAGGAAACTATAGTGTAGTAAGAAGATTAAGTGGAGGAAGAGTGCTGAATAGCTTGGTTTTCGCGGACGGCCAATAAAATTCCAGACAAGGAATTTGCACCACCTACGTTGGGCCACCGGCGCCGCTTGAATATCTAAGGGTGCCTCGCCTTAAGCTCCCTTTCATGCGGGTCTTAACAGCCAGGCCAAGTAAGTAGACCTGGCGAGCCTCCGCACTCCATGTGGAGATTCAGCCTGAAGTTATAGTAAAGAGCAGAGAGAAGGAAAGGTAGAGAAGAAGAAAGAGGGAGAAAGACACAGGGGGAGCCAGAGTCCCAAGAAACCAGGCTGAGAGACTAGTTCGAGAAGCTGGTCCGAGAAACTGGCCCCGGCCCCTGGCCTCCTCCTTTATTGTTCAGAAGGTCTTTTATACTTTTGATAATACATGGAGATCAATGGATAACACAAAATTATGTAGTGTTCGCAACCCAGATTCTTTCTGTATATCATTTTGTATACAAAAGGTCTCAGGTAATTTACATTATCTTCTGGCCAAGAGGATTGTTAACACTTTTTGGCTCTCTTCCTTAATGAATGTTAATTTTGTTTCCCCTGAAGTGTTTTTCTTTAATCTGCATCTCCTTAAAGCACTAAAGTTACATCTCTATAAGAACAAAGGTGCAGTGGGTTATAACAAAGAAGGTACTTTAACTCAAAGATCTAATGTTGCTAATACCAGGTCTACTACTTGTTTTTCACATACCCAACTATATCTAAAAATAAAGGATATGAAAAATTTGGCAGCAAGCATTGACCCCAAAAAATGAAACTTTTAATCAGTCCTATTCTAAAGATTCTGACTTCTCAGAAGCTCCTGCATTCCTAGGATGTTTTAAGCTTCCTGTGCCTCCGGCGGTCAGGAGGCCTCAAACAATCACAAGCGCAGCTGTACGAGTTCTACAGGCAGGCTAGAAAGCCATCAGAGGTTTTTGGATTGAAACACTCTTTCAAATGCAGAAGACTAACGCCCTGAATTGACTTTTTCCAGAAAAGGTCAGAAGAGTGAAAAAGTAGAGCACAAAAACCGGCAGATTTTTGTTGGGGTACATGCTTAAAAAATTTCCAGAGGGGTCCCTGAAGTCCTGAGCACGCCTTGCGTATGTCAGCTTCCTTCCTCATAACCTTGTCACGGGCGGGCTTCCTCACACTGGCTCCCGGCAGGCTTAGGCCCCGGCATCGACGGGAGAGGAATCCCGAGAGGGCCCCCGAGGAACTCGCTTGGGGACTGGCCTTTCCTGAGGCCACCAGAGCGGGTCCGTGAGGTCCCCGTCGTAAGTCAAGAGCACATGCCCCAACTCGAGAAAATCCAGGAGGTTCTCCCCTCCAGGCGACATGAGGCCCATTTCCGCTGAGGCGTCTCAAGGCTAATCACACCTAACATCTGGAACTTACAAAGGGTCTTTCACACCCTTGCTGCAACTCAAGAAGTTCCCCGACATACCCGTCTCCACTCGAGAGGAATCACGACGAGTCCCGCCCTCATCCAGAGGAGTCCCGTTTCCGCCTCATAGCTAGAGAGGAGGGATCCTTCCCCTGCGTGGTCGGGAAAGAATTCCGGCATTTCCGTCGCATCTCAAGAGGAGGCGCTCTCCACAGGAAAGGCGAGAGGAACTCCAGGGTCGTGCCACCATTCCCAGATCCCCCAGATATCTCAGTCCCATTCCAGGGAAACCTGTTTTCCCTGCACTGCCCTCGACTTTCAAGCCGAAGATCGACTCACACCACGGTGGCACGTGGGACAGCCCTGTGGGAAAGCCTCCTGGGCAAGCCTGGAGGGAAACCACAGATCCCTTGATCCACGCGAAGGGAAGCGTGACACTGCTGCTACTCCTCGGGAGGAAAGCGCACGTGCCACGCCGCAAACTCGTGACGAGGACTGACTCCCCTGCGGAGACTCCAGAAGTACCCCAAAATCCATGTCAGCACTGGAGAGGAATCCTAAGGTTCCGCCACCGACTCCACACAAGGTCTTAGGCCCCGCATCGACAGGAGAGGAATCCCGAGAGGCCCCCTAGCAACTCGCATGGGGACTGGCCTTTCCTGAGGCCACCAGAGCGGGTCCCTGTGGTCCCCGTCGTAAGGCGAGAGCACCTGCCGCAACTCGAGAAAATCCAGGAGGTTCTCCCCTCCAGGCGAGATGAGGCCCATTTCCGCTGAGGCGTCTGGAGGCAAATCACACCTAACCTCTGGAACTTCCAAAGGGTCCTTCACGCCCTTGCTGCAACTCTACAAGTTCCCCGACATGCCCATCTCCACTCGAGAGGAAGCACTAGAGTCAGGCCCACATCCAGAGGAGCCCCGTTTCCGCCTCCTAGCTCGAGAGGAGGTATCCTTTCCCTTCGTGGTCGGGAGAGAATTCCCCGAGTTCCCGTCGCATCTCTAGAGGAGGCGCTCTCCAGAGGAAAGGCGAGAGGAACTCCAGGGTCGTGCCACCATTCCCAGAGCCCCCCAGATGTCTCAGTCCATTCCAGGGAAACCTGTTTTCCCTGCACTGCCTCGACTTTCAACCAAGGATCGAGACACACCACGGTGGCACGTGGACAGCCCTGTGGGAAAGCCTCGTGGGAAAGCCTCGAGGGAAAGCCACAGATCCCTTGATCCACGCGAAGGGAAGAGTGACACTGCTGCTACAGCTCGGGAGGAAAGCGCAAGTGCATGCCCCCACTCGAGACGAGGACGGACTCCCCGCGGAGACTCCAGAAGTACCCAAGATCCATGTCAGCACTGGAGAGGAATCCTCAGGTTCCGGCACGGACTCCACACAAGGTCTTAGGCCCCGGCATCGACGGGAGAGGAATCCGAGAGGCCCAGTGGAACTAGCATGGGGGACTCTTCTTTCCTGAGGCCACCAGAGCGGGTCCCTGAGTTCCCCGTCGTAAGTCTAGAGCACCTGCCGCAACTCGAGAAAATCCAGGAGGTTCTCCCCTCCAGGCGAGATGAGGCCCATTTCCGCTGAGGCGTCTCGAGGCTCATCACACCTAACCTCTGGAACTTCCAAAAGGTCTATCACACCCTTGCTGCAAATCAAGAAGTTCCCCAACTTACCTGTCTCCACTCGAGAGGAAGCACGAGAGTCCCGCCCCTCATCCAGAGGAGCCCCGTTTCCGCCTCCTAGCTCGAGGGCAGGGATCCTTTCCCTGCGTGGACGGGGAAAGAATTCCCGGCGTTCCCGTCGCATCTCAAGAGGAGGCGCTCTCACAGGAAAGCAAGAGGAATTCCAGGGTCGTGTCACCATTCCCAAGT
>NW_017193576.1:0-9744 GCF_001704415.2 Capra hircus
CGTGGCACCTGAGTGGGGTCCTAGCCATCCCGAACACTCAACACTGGGGGGAGTACCCGAAAGTTCTCCGGGGGGAGTGATTAAGTCCGGGGAGCAACAGAGAGTGCTACGGGGGGAGCAAACAGAGAAGTGCTCCGGGGGGAGCTTTTGCTCCGAGGAACCTACCTTTGAATAGCCTGTTCCGGCACCACTTCCGGGGTCCAGCCCCGGTGGATCCAGGGAATTCGAAGGGTGGACGGCGTTGGCGTGGAAAGACTTGTTTGTTTATTAATGTAAGATTAGATTAAGAAACTATAGTGTAGTAGGAAGATTAAGTGGAGGAAGAGGACTGAATAGCTTGGTTTACGCGGAAGGCCAATAAAATTCCAGACAAGGAATTTGCACCATCTACGTTGGGCCACCGGCGCCCGCTTGAATATCTAAGGGTGCCTCGCCTTAAGCTCCCTTTTGTGGCGGTCTTAACAGCCGGGGCAAGTAAGTAGACCTGGCGAGCCTCCGCCCCGCCCCAGATGGAGATTCAGCCTGAAGTTAAAGTAAAAGCAGAGAGAGAGGAAGGGGAGAGAAGAAGAGAGAGAGAGAGACATGGGGGGAGCCAGTCCCAAGAAACCAGGCGAGAGACTAGTTTGAGAAACTGGTCGAGAAACTGGCCCCCATCCTTTATTGTTCAGAAGGCCTTTTATACTTTTGATAAAACACGGAGATCAATGGGTAACACAAAATTATGTAGCGTTCGCAACCCAGATTCTTTCCGTATATCAGTTTGTATACAAAAGGTCTCAGGTGATTTACATTATCTTTTGGCCAAGAGGCTTGTTAACACTTTTTGGCTCTCTTCCTTAATGAATGTTAATTTTGTTTCCCCTGAAGTGTTTTTTTTTTTTTTAATCTGCATCTCCTTAAACCATTAAAGTTACATCTTTATAGAACAAAGGTGGAGTGGGATATAACAAAGAAGGTACTTAACTCAAGATCTAATGTTGCTAATACCAGGTCTACTACTTGTTTTTCTATATACCAACTATATCTAAAAATAAAGGATATGAAAATTTGGCAGCAAGCATTGACCCAAAAAATGAAACCATTAATCAGTCCTATTCTAAAGATTTTGACTCCTCGGAAGCTCCTACATTCCTAGGATGTTTTAAGCTTCTGTGCCTCCTGCGGTCAGGAGGCCTCAAACAATCACATGTCGGAGCTGTACGAGTCGTGCAGCAGGCTAGAAAGCCATCGGAGGGGTTTTTGGATTGAAACACTCTTTCAAATGCAGAAGACTAAAGCCCTGATTTGACTTTTTCCAGAAAATGTCAGAAGAGTGGAAAAGCAGAGCACAAAAGCCGGCAGATTTTTGTTGGGGTACGTGCTTAGGAATTGCCAGAGGGGTCCCTGAAGTCTGAGCACGCCTTGCGTATGTCAGCTTCCTTCCTCATGACCTTGTCACGGGCGGGATTCCTCACACTGGCTCCCAGCAGGTGCCAGAACCTGAGGATTCCTCTCCAGTGCTGACATGGATCTTGGGGTACTTCTGGAGTCTCCCCAGGGGAGTCAGTCCTCGTCTCGAGTGGGGGCATGCACGTGCGCTTTCCTCCCGAGCTGTAGCAGCAGTGTCACGCTTCCATTCGCGTGGATCAAGGGATCAGGGGCTTTCCCTCGAGGCTTTCCCACGAGGCTTTCCCACAGGGCTGTCCCACGTGCCACCGTGGTGTGAGTCCATCCTCGGCTTGAAAGTGGAGGCAGTGCTGGAAAACAGCTTTCCTGGAATGGACTGACACATCTGGGGGACTCTGGGAATGTGGCACGACCCTAGAGTTCCTCTCGCCTTTCCTGTGGAGAGCGCCTCCACTTGAGATGCGACGGGAACGCCGGGAATTCTTTCTCCCGACCACGCAGGGAAAGGATCCGTCCTCTCGAGCTAGGAGGGCGGAAACGGGGCTCCTCTGGATGTGGGCGGGACTCTCGTGCTTCCTCTCAGTGGTGTCGGGTATGTCGGGGAACTCTTGAGTTCAGCAAGGGTGTGAAGGACCCTTTGGAAGTTCCAGAGTTTAGGAGTGATTAGCCTCGAGACGCCTCAGCGGAAATGGGCCTCATCTCGCCTGGAGGGGAGAACCTCCTGGATTTTCTCGAGTTGCGGCAGGTGCTCTCGACTTACGACGGGGACCTCAGGGACCCGCTCTGGGGGCCTCAGGAAAGGCCAGTCCTCTTGCGAGTTGCTCGGGGGCCTCTCGGGGGCCCTCTCGGTTTTCTCTCCGTCGATGCTGGGGCCTAAAACCTTGTGTGGAGTCAGTGCCAGAACCTGAGGACTCCTCTCCAGTGCTGACATGGATCTTGGGTACTTCTGGAGTCTCCCCAGGGGAGTCAGTCCTCGTCTCGAGTGGGGGCATGCACGTGCGCTTTCCTCCCGAGCTGTAGCAGCAGTGTCACGCTTCCCTTCGCGTGGATCAAGGGATCAGGGGCTTTCCCTGGCTTTTCCACGAGGCTTTCCCACGAGGCTTTCCCACAGGGCTGTCCCACGTGCCACCGTGCTGTGAGTCGATCCTCGCTTGAAAGTCGAGGCAGTGCAGGGAAAACAGGTTTCCCTGGAATGGACTGAGACATCTGGGGGACTCTGGGAATGTGGCACGACCCTGGTTTTCCTCTCGCCTTTCCTGTGGAGAGCGCCTCCACTTGAGATGCGATGGGAACGCCGGGAATCCTTTCTCGACCACGCAGGGAAAGGATCCGTCTCTTGAGCTAGGAGGCGGAAACGGGGCTCCTCTGGATGTGGGCGGGACTCTCGTGCTTCCTCTCTAGTGGAGTCGGGTATGTCGTGTGGAACTTCTTGACTTGCAGCATGGGTGTGAAGGACCCTTTGGAAGTTCCAGAGTTTAGGTGTGATTAGCCTCGAGACGCCTCAGCGGAAATGGGCCTCATCTCGCCTGGAGGGGAGAACCTCCTGGATTTTCTCGAGTTGCGGCAGGTGCTCTCGACTTACGTCGGGGACCTCAGGGACCCTCTCTGTTGGCCTCAGGAAAGGCCAGTCCCCATGCGAGTTACTCTTGGCCTCTCGGGGGCCTCTCGGGTTTCCTCTCCCGTCGATGCTGGGGCCTAAGACCTTGTGTGGAGTCAGTGCCGGAACATGAGGATTCCTCTCTAGTGCTGACATGGATCATGGGGTACGTCTGGAGTCTCCCCAGCGGAGTCAGTCCTCGTCTCGAGTGGGGGCATGCACGTGCGATTTCCTCCCGAGCTGTAGCCGCAGTGTCACCCTTTCCTTCACGGGAACAAGGGATCTGTGGCATTCCCTCGAGGCTTTCCCACGAGGCTTTCCCACGAGGCTTTCCCACAGGGCTGTCCCACGTGCCACCGTGGTGTGAGTCTATCCTCGGCTTGAAAGTCAAAGCAGTGCAGAGAAAACAGGTTTCCGTGGAATGGACTGAGATATCTGGGGGACTCTGGGAATGCTGGCATGACCCCGGAGTTCCTCTCGCCTTTCCTGTGGAGAGCGCCTCCTCTTGAGTTGCGACAGGAACGCCGGTAATTCTTTCTCGAGCACGCAGGGAAAGGATTCCTCCTCTCCAGCTAGGAGGTGGAAACGGGGCTCCTCTGTATGTGGTCGGGACTCTCGTGCTTCCTCTCGAGTGGAGACGGGTATGTCAGGGAACTTCTTGAGTTGCAGCAAAGGTGTGAAGGATCCTTTGGAAGTTCAAGAGGTCAGGTGTGATTAGCCTCAGGACGCCTCAGCAGAAATGGGCCTCATCTCGCCTGGAGGGTAGAACCTCCTGGATTTTTCTCCAGTTGTGTCAGGTGCACTGGACTTACGACGGGGACCTCAGGGATGCGCCCTGGTGGCATCGGTAAAGGAAATTTCCTTGCGAGTTACTCGGGGGCCTCTCGGGATTCCTCTCCCGTCGATGCCGGGGCCTAAGACCTTGTGTGGAGTCAGTGCCAGGACCTGAGGATTCCTCTCCAGTGCTGACATGGATCTTTGGGTACTTCTGGAATCTCCCCAGGGAAGTCAATCCTCGTCTCGAGTTGGGGCATGCACGTGCCCTTTCCTCCCGAGCTGTAGCAGCAATGTCACGCTTCCCTTCGCGTGGAACAAGGGATCTGGGGCATTCCCTCGAGGCTTTCCCAAAAGGCTTTCCCCCTGAGGCTTTCCCACAGGGCTGTCCCACGTGCCACCGTGTTGTGAGTCGATCCTCGGCTTGAAAGTCGAGGCAGTGCAGGGAAAACTGGTTTCCCTGGAATGGACTGAGGCATCTGGGGACTCTGGGAATGGTGGCACGACCTTGGAGTTCCTCTCGCCTTTCCTGTGGAGAGCGCCTCCTCTTGAGTTGCGACGGGAACGCCGGGAATTCTTTCCCGACCACTCAGGTAAAGGATCCCTCCTCTAGAGCTATGAGGAAGAAACGGGCTCCTCTGTATGTGGGCGGGACTCTCGTCCTTCTTCTCGAGTGGAGTCGGGTATGACGGGGAACTTGTTGAGTTGCAGCAAGGGTGTGAAGGAAACTTGGGAAGTTCCAGAGGTTAGGTGTGATTAGCGTCGAGACGCCCTCAGCGAAATGGGCCTCATCTCGCCTGGAGGGGAGAACCTCCTGGATTTTCAAGAGTTGCGGCCGTGCTCTCGACTTACGACGGGGACTTCAGGGACCCGATCTGGTGGCCTCTGGAAAGGCCAGTCCCCATGCCAGTTGCTCGGGGGCCTCTAGGGATCCTTCTCCCGGCGATGCCAGGGCCTAAGACCTTGTGTGGAGTCGGTGCTGGAACCTGAGGATTCCTCTCCTGTGCTGACATGGATCTTGGGG
The DNA here is from genome assembly GCF_001704415.2 of Capra hircus. Taxonomy (NCBI): domain Eukaryota; kingdom Metazoa; phylum Chordata; class Mammalia; order Artiodactyla; family Bovidae; genus Capra; species Capra hircus. Next base: position 4,782 of record NW_017193576.1, read on the forward strand.
TACTGCTGGAGTATCCCCAGGGGAGTCACTCCTCGTCTCGAGTGGGGGAATGCGCGTCCGCTTTCCTCCCGAGCTGTAGCATCATTGTCACGCTTCCCATCGCGTGGATCAAGGGATCACTGGGTTTCCCAGGAGGCTTTCCCAGGAGGCTTTCCCACGAGGCTTTCCACAAGGCTGTCCCACGTGCCACTGTGGTGTGAGTTGATCCTCGGCTTGAAAGTCGAGGCAGTGCACGGAAAACAGGTTTCCCTGGAATGTACTGAGACATCTGGGGGACTCAGGGAAGATGGCACGACCCTGGAGTTCCTCACGTCTTTCATGTAGAGAGCACCTTCTTTTGAGACAGAACAGGAACACCGGGAATTCTTTCCTGACCACGCAGGCAAACAATCCCTCTTCTAGAGCTATGAGGCGGAAACGGGTCACCTCTGGAAGTGGACGGGACTCTTGTGCTTTCCTCTCGAGTGGAGACAGGTGTGTCGGGGAACTTCTTAAGTTGCAGCAAGGGTGTGAAGTACCCTTTGGAAGTTTTAGAAGTTAGGTGTGATTAGACTCGTGATGCCTCAGCGGAAATGGGCCTCATTTCGCCTGAAGGGGACAACCTCCTGGATTTTCTCGAGTAGCGGCAGGTGCTCTAGACTTACGACTGGGACCTCAGGGACCCGCTCTGGTGGCCTCAGGAAAGGCCAGTCCCCATGCAGTTGCTCTAGAGCCTCTCGGGATTCCTCTCCGTTTGAAGCCCGGGCCTAAGAACTTGTGTGAAGTCTGTGACGGAACCTGAGGATTCCTCTCCAGTGATGACATGGATCTTGGGGTACTTCTGGAGTCTCCACAGTGGAGTCAGTCCTCGTCTCGAGTTGGGGCATGCACATGTGGTTTCCTCCCGATCTGTAGCAGCAGTGTCACGATTCCCTTCGCGTGGATCAAGGGATCAGGGGCTTTCCCTCGAGGCTTTCCTACGAGGCTTTTCCGACGAGGATTTCCCACGAGGCTTTCCCACGAGGCTTTCCCACGAGGCTTTCCCACGAGGATTTCCCACGAGGCTTTCCCACGAGGCTTTCCCACGAGGCCTTTCCCACATGGCTGTCCCAGGTGCCACCTTGGTGTGAGTCGATCCTCGGCTTGAAAGTCGACGCAGCGCTGGGAAAACAGGTTTCCCTGGAATGGACTGAGACATCTGGAGGACTCTGGGATTTCTGGCTCGACCCTGGAGTTCCCTCTCGCCTTTCCTGTGGGAGAGCGTCTCCTCTTGAGATGCGACGGAAATGCCGGGAATTCTTTCCCGACGACGCAGGGAAAGGATCCTTCTTCTCGAGCGAGGAGGCGGAAACGGGGCTCCTCTGGATGTGGCGGGACATCTCGTGCTTCCTCTCGAGTGGAGACGGTTAATGTCGGGGAACTTCTTGAGTTGCAGCAAGGGTGTGAAGGACCCTTTGGTAAGTTCCAGAGGTTAGGTGTGATTAGCCTCGAGACGCCTCAGTGAAAATGGGCCTCATCTCGCCTGGATGGGAGAAGTTCCTGGATTTTCGCGGAGTTGCGGCAGGTGCTCTCGACTTACGACGGGGACCTCTGAGGCGACCCGCTCTGGTGGCCTCAGGAAAGGCCAGTCCCCATGCGAGATGCTAGGGGGCCTCTCGGGATTCTTCTCCCGTCGATGCAGGGGCCTAAGATATTGTGTGGAGTGGGTGCCAGAACCTGAGGATTCCTCTCCCAGTGCTTACGTGGATCTTGGGGTACTTCTGGTGTCTCCCCAGGGGAGTCAGTCCTCGTCTCGAGTGGGGGCATGCACGTGAGCTTTCCTCCCGAGCTGTAGGAGCAGTGTCACGCTTCCCTTCGGGTGTATGAAGGGATCTGTGGCTTTCCCTCGAGGCTTTCCCACGAGGCTTTCCCACGAGGCTTTCCCACAGAGCTGTCCACTTGCCACCGTGGTGTGAGTCGATTCTCGGCTTGAAAGTCAAGGCAGTGCAGGGAAAACTGGTTTCCCTGGAATGGACGCAGACATTTGGGGGACTCTGGGAATGGTAGCACGACCCTGGAGTTCCTCTCGCCTTTCCTGTGGAGATCGCCTGCTCTTGAGATGCGACGAGAACGCCTGGAATTCTTTCCCGACCACGCAGGGAAAGGATCCCTCCTCTCGAGCTAGGAGACGAAACGGGGCTCCTCTGGATGTGGGCCGGGACTCTCGTGCTTCCTCTCGAGTGGAGACGGGTATGTCGGGGAACTTCTTGAGTTGCAGCAAGGGTGTGAAGGACCCTTTGGAAGTTCCAGAGGTTAGGTGTGATTAGCCTCGAGACGCCTCAGTGGAAATGGGCCTCATCTCGCCAGGAGGGGAGAACCTCCTGGATGTTCTCGAGTTGCGGCAGGTGCTCTCGACTTACGACGGGGACCTCAGTGACCCGCTCTGGTGGCGTCAGGAAAGGCCAGTCCCCATGCCAGTTGCTCGGGGGGCCTCTCGGGATTCCTCTCCCGTCGATGCCGGGGCCTAATACCTTGTGTGGAGTCAGTGCCGGAACCTGAGGATACCTCACCAGTGCTGACATGGATCTTGGGGTACTTCTGGAGTCTCCGTAGGGGAGTCAGTCCTCGTATCGAGTGGGGGCATGCACGTGCGCTTTCCTCTCGAGCTGTAGCAGCAGTGTCGCGCTTCCATTCGCGTGATCAGGGGATCTGTGGCTTTCCCTCGAGGCTTTCCCACGACGCTTTCCCACGAGCTTTCCCCCGAGGCTTTCCACGAGGCTTTCCCACAGGGCTGTCCCACATGCCACAGTGGTGTGAGTCGATCCTGGCTTGAAAGTCGAGGCAGTGCAGGGAAAACAGGTTTCCCTGGAATGGACTGAGACATCTGGGGGACTCTGGGAATGGTGGCACGACCCTGGAGTTCCTCTCGCCTTTCCTGTGGAGAGCCCCTCCTCTTGAGATGCCACGGAAACGCCAGGAAATCTTTCCCGAGCACGCAGGGAAAGGATCCCTCCTCTCGAGCTAGGAGGCGGAAACGGGGCTCCTCTGGATGTGGGCGGGACTCTCGTGCTTCCTCTCGAGTGGAGTCGGGTATGTCGGGGAACTTCTTGAGTTGCAGCAAGGGTGTGAAGGACCCTTTGGATGTTCCAGAGGTTAGGTGTGATTAGCCTCGAGACGCCTCAGCGGAAATGGGCCTCATCTCGCCTGGAGGGGAGAACCTCCTGGATTTTCTCGAGTTGCGGCAGGTGCTCTCGACTTACGACCTGGACCTCAGGGACCCGCTGTGGTGGCCTCAGGAAAGGCCAGTCCCCATGCGACTTGCTCGGGGCCTCTCGTGACTCCTCTCCCGTCGATGCCGGGGCCTAAGATCTTGTGTGGAGTGGGTGCTGGAACCTGAGGATTCCTCTCCAGTCCTGACATGGATCTTGGGGTACTTCTAGGAGTCTCCCCAGTGGGAGTCAGTCCTCGTCTCGAGTGGGGGCATGCACGTGCGCTTTTCCTCCCGAGCTGTAGCAGCAGTGTCACGCTTCCCTTCGCGTGTATCAAGGGATCTGTGTCTTTCCCTCGAGGCTTTCCCACGAGGCTTTCCCACAGGGCTGTCCCACGTGCCACCGTGGTGGGAGTCGATCCTCGGCTTGAAAGTCGACGCAGTGCAGGGAAAACAGATTTCCCTGGAATGGACTGAGACATCCAGGTGACTCTGGGAATGGTGGTACGACCCTGGAGTTCCTCTCGCCTTTCCTGTGGAGAGCGCCTCCTCTTGAGATGCTACGGAAATGCCGGGAATTCTTTCCGGACCACGCAGGGGAAGGATCCCTCCTCTCTAGCTAGGAGGCGGAAACGGGACTCCTCTGGATGAGGGCGGACTCTCGTGCTTCCTCTCGAGTGGAGACGGGTATGTCGGGGAACTTCTTGAGTTGCAGCAAGGGTGTGAAGGACCCTTTGGAAGTTCCAGAGGTTAGGTGTGATTAGCCTCGAGATGCCTCAGCGGAAATGGGCTCATCTCGCCTGGAGGGGAGAACCTCCTGGATTTTCTCGAGTTGCGGCAGGTGCTCTCGACTTACGACTGGGACCTCAGGGACCCGCTCTGGTTGCCTCAGGAAAGGCCAGTCCCCATGCGAGTTGTTTGGGGGCCTCTCGGGATTCCTCTCCGTCGATGCTGGGGCCTAAGATCTTTATGTGGGTCAGTGACGGAACCTGAGGATTCCTCTCCAGTGCCGACATGGATCTTGGGGTACTTTTGGAGTCTCCCCAGGGCAGTCAGTCCTCTCTCGAGTGGGGTCCTGCACGTGCGCTTTCCTCCCGAGCTGTAGCAGCCAGTGTCGCGCTTCCCTTAGCGTGGATCAAGGGATCTGTGTCTTTCCCTCAAGTCTTTCCCACGAGGGCTTTCCCACAGGGACTGTCCACGTGCCACGGTGGTGTGAGTCGATCCTCGGCTTGAAAGTCGATGCAGTTCAGGGAAAACAGTTTTCCCTGGAATGGACTGAGAAATCAGGGGACTCTGGAATGGTGGCAAGACCCTGGAGTTCTCTCGCCTTTCCTGGTGGAGAGCGCCTCCTCTTGAGTGCAACGGGGAACGCCAGGGAATTCTTTCCCAACCACGCAGGGAAAGGATCCCACCTCTCGAGCTAGGAGGCGGAAACGGGGCTCCTCTGGATGTTGGCGGGACTCTCGTGCTTCCTCTCAGTGGAGACGCTATGTCGGAGAACTTCTTGAGTTGCAGCAGGGTCTGTGAAGGACCCTTTGGAAGTTCCAGATGTTAGATGTGATTAGCCTCGAGACGCCTCAGCGAAATGGGCCTCATCTCGCCGCAGGGAGAACCTCCTGGATATTTCTCGAGTTGCGGCAGGTGCTCTCGACTTACGACGGGGGCCCTCAGGGACCCGCTCTGGGTGGCCTCAGGAAAGGCCAGTCCCCATGCGAGTTGTTCGGGGGGCTCTCGGGATTCCTCTCCCGTCGATGGGGGCCTAAGACCTTGTGTGGAGTCGGTGCCGGAAACCTGAGG
>NW_017193577.1:0-9743 GCF_001704415.2 Capra hircus
AACAGGCCTGCAGGTCTTCTGTCTAACAAGCCAAACACTTGCTGCAAGATACAGGCCTGAAAAACACACTCTTGGGCTGCCTTTCCTTCCTCCAAGGAAGAGAGTTTTCTCAGACTCCTGTGGGCTGAGAGCCACACAGGGCTGAAAAGCACTTGCTGGGAGATTCTTTTTCATTGGCCATGGCCCCTGAGGCCCTGTGCTCAGGGAGGGCTCCCTCCCTCCCAGGGAAAGTCAAAGGAAGCTCCAAACGGCTGTTCAATCATGTTTCTGAGAGAGTCATTGCCAAGGCAGGTTTCTAAGAAGTTCAAGGGTCCCCAAGGAGAGAGGGGTCTAGAATTCTCAAGGAGGAAGAAAGGACAAACTGTTTTCCCCTCTACATTCCTTAGGATTATATAACAATCATGCATCCTTCTTGAGGACGGTCTCTGGAAAAAACCTCCTGGCTAATCCTGTTATCTTAAAATGTCAATTATGGGAGTAGGTCTAGTGAGTCTTTACAACCTCCAGACATTCTTTTGTTCGTTGTCATAACTTATTGGAGAGTATATAACTCCATTACCAACACTAGCAAGGGGGTACGCTTTCTGCCCCTTGTGTCTCTGTCAGAAGCTTTCTCTATCTCCTTTATCCTTTAATAAAACTCTATTGCACAAAAGCTCTGAGCAATCAAGCCTCGTCTTGGGCCCTGGATTGAATTCTTCTCCTCCATAAGCCAAGAATCCCAGCATCTTTTCGTGGTTCAGCAACAATATTTCATTTCCTCTGCAGGAGAGAGCTAGTGAGCTTAGGTCTGTCTGGAACATTCTTGGATCCTGTGGGGAAAATATCCTGTGCACACATCTGGATACTGGGCCTAGAGGCCAAAATTTGCATTTCTTTCCCGGGGAGCCCTAACGTGGTGTGACTTAGCAACTGCTTGAAAATCCATCCCATTGCTGTTTTCCTCCTTCTGACAGAGCTAGCTTTGTTCCCTGCTTTGGGATATCTCAACCGAAGGGCCGTCCATAGCTACTCGCCTGGGGCCCATTGGATGTGCAAGGTGCCCTCGACTAGGTGACCCTAGCATGGCACTCAGCCCGCTCAGACACACTCCCGAGGCTTCTTTCTCATGGGAAGCACTGCTCCAACCTAGGAATGTGTCTGCAATGCTTGGAAAGTGCAGTGAGACACACAGCCCTGACTCTGCAATTGAGGCCCTCAGAGCAAGCCTGCAGCTCTGATGTCTGAGAAGCAAAACACTTGCTGCAAAGAGAGGCCTGAAAACACACTCTCTGTGGATGACTTTCTTCCTCTAAGGAAGATAGTTTTCCCAGTCTCCTGCTTCCTGAATGTCACACAGCTGGAATGCGCTTGCTTGGAGGTCGTGATTCAGTGGCAATGACCCCTGAGGCCCTTTGCCCAGGGAGGGCTCCCACACTCACAGGCAAATCAAAGCAACTTCCAAGTGAGTCAGCTCTTCACATCAAATGGCCAAGTATTGGAGTTTCAGGTTCAGTATTAGTCCTTCCAATGTATATTCAGACCTGATTTCCTTTAGGATGGAGTGGTTGCGTCTCCTTGTAGTCTAAGCGACCTACAAGCATCTTCTCCAACACCACAGTTCAAAAGCATCCAATTTTCAGCTGTCACTTTCTTTATAGTACATCTTTCATATCCATCCATGACATATGGAAAAACCATAGCCTTGACTGGATGGATCTTTGTTGGCAAAGCAACGTCTCGGCTTTTTAATATGCTGTCTAGTTTGGTCATCACTTTTCTTCCAAGTCATAAATATGTTTTAAGTTCATGGAGGCAGCCATCACCTGCAGTGATTTCCAAGCCCCCCAAAATAGTCTGCTGCTGTTTCCAATGTTTTCCCATCTATTTGCCATGAAGTGATGAGACTGGATGCAATGATTTTAGTTTTCTGAATGCTGAGCTTTAAGCTAACTTTTTCACTCTCCTCTTTCACTTTCATCAGGAGACTCTTTAGTTCTTATACACTTTCTGCCATAAGGGTGGTGTCGTCTGCATATCTGAGATTCTTGATATTTCTCCCAGCAATCTGGATTCCAGCGTGTGCTTCCTCCAGCCCAGTGTTTCTCATGATGTACTCTGCATATAAGTTAAATAAGCAGGCTGACAATATACAGCCTTGACATATTCCTTTTCCTATTTAGAACCAGTCTGTTGTTCCATGTCCAGTTCGAACTGTTTCTTCCTGACCTGCATACAGGTTTCTCAAGAGACAGGTCAGGTGGTCTGGTATTCCCATCTCTTTCAGAATTTTTCCCAGTTTATTGTGATCCACACAGTCAAAGGCTTTGGCATAGTCAATAAAGCAGAAATAGATGTCTTTTTTTCTGGAACTCTCTTGCTTTTTCAATGATCCAGTGGATGTTGGCAGTTTGATCTCTGGTTTCTCTGCATTTTTTTAAATCCCTCTTGAACATTTGGAAGTTCACAGTTCATGTGAACTTGGAGAATTTTGAGCATTACTTTACTAGTGTGTGAGATGAGTGCAATTGTGCAGCAGCTTGAATATTCTTTGTCATTGCCTTTCTTTGGATTGGGAATGAAAACTGACCTAATGACTAGGTGTTTTCAATTGCATATGCTGAAAGAACTGGCTGTGCAGTTTTGAAGAAAAAAAATCATTTTAACCCATTTTCTCTGAAGTGCAAGGCATATCATGGCCATCCTGAATCATAAAGTCACCTTTTCTTTATGTAGTCATAGTTTCATGCCTAAATTATAGGCCAACTCATGCTCAAATGGACTCTGATGTCAGGGGCAGATCAACTAATAAAAAGCTTGGATTGTCCCTCTGGAGGAAAGTGAGATCTTGGTCCCACAAGAAGAATCTGAAGGGTTAAGGGAACTTGCAAGAGTGGGGAAAGCTTAGTCCATCCTACATGTACCAAAATCTTAAATAAGGCTTATTTACTTTACCGAAGTAAAAAACAGATGATGAAAACAATTATAAATCAATGAAAGGTAAAGAAACTCATAGTCTGTTATCAAAAATTGCATTCTAAGAAAACTTTGTGCTCTTAACCTAGAGAGGAGACTAAATTCCATCTGGTACCAGCTTACCAGAAGACAAACAAACAAACAAACAAATTATCGGTAAGCTTAAAAAAGTATATTCCATATATCTTGAAGTAGCAGTATTTCTGCAAAGGCATCAGTGTGAAACCATAGAGGACATGGTTAAAACCTGATTAAATAGAAATTGACAATGTAATCTGGTCACTGCTGCGACTTGAAATGCTTTAATATGATAACTGGAATTATAACTGACAGCATTTGACCAGGACATATCAGATTTTCACGGATGTCACATAATTTCTAGGATATCTATATTAGGAACTGAAGGAATCTTTGAACCTAGGAAAGAAAACAACAGTCTCAAAGGCCCTTGCTGAATCATCTATCAGCAAGGAATGTCTTTGCAAGGATCGCAAAGTGAAGGGAAAATACACCGACCTGCCTCTGCAACTTCGGTCCTCTGAGCAGATCTGGAGGTCTCCCTTTGTATAAGCTAACCTGTTCCTTCCAAATAGAGGTTTGCAACACAAAACAAGTGGCCGCCTATTCTTCCCCGAAGGAGGCTCTCTTTCCCCACATCCTGCGAACTCCCTTTCCCAGCCTCCTGGAAAAGCGCTTCTTGCAGTTCCTTTCAGAAAATCCTATGGACGGAGAAGCCTGGTAGGCTGCAGTCCGTGGGGTCGCTGAGGTCAGGACACGACTGAGGCGACTGCACTTTCATTTTCACTTTCATGCATTGGAGAAGGCAATGGCAACCCACTTACTGTTCTTGCCTGGAGAATCCCAGGGACGGGGGAGCCTAGTGGGCTACCGTCTATGGCGTCGCACAGAGTTGAACACGACTGAAGCAACTTAACAGCAGCAGCAGCAGCAGTTCCTTTCTTAGGGGCAGTTATCCCTGAGATTGGGACCTGGAAAGGCAGAGCCACCTCCACACACACGTCTTTTTGTCTCCTTTCCTCTGGAGGAGAGCTCTAGTGAGCCTAGGTCTGTCAGGAAAATTCTTGGCTTTGACAGGATCACACCCGGTGTGTGAACCTGCATACCTGACCTAGGGCCACAGGGCACCTGTTTTGCTCGAGTGGGTCCTGGAGGGGTGCAGCATAGCAAGAGCTTAAAAATCCATCCATTTGTCTTTTTTTTTTTTTTACCTCAGAGAGAACGAGTTTGCTCCACCTCCACCCTTTGGCAGTGTGGAGGAAGAGGGTACCACCCTCTCCCAAAGGGGACATAGGGCCTACCAGGAGAGAAAGGCCCCTTGAGGAGCTGAGCCCAGGTAGGCAGCCAGTGATGTCAAGCACACTCCCGCTGCTTGCTTCTTCATGGGCACTCCCACGATCTGCTAGGAATGTCTTTGCAAGGATCTCAAAGGGAAGGGAAGATACATGGCCCTGTCTCTGGAACTTCAGTCCTCTGAGCAGATCTGGAGGTCTTGAGTTGTATAAGCAAACCTGTTCCTTCCAAATAGAGGCTTGCAAACACACCCCCGGTGGTTGCCTCTTCTTCCCCGAAGAAGTCTTTCTTTCCCCACATGCTGCGAACTCCCTGTCCCAACCTCCAAGAATAGCGCTTCTTGCCATTCCTTTCTTAGAGGCAGTTATCTCTGAGCCTGGGGCCGTAGGGAGTAGCCCCACACTCACAGGGAAAGGCAAAGACTCCTCCATACATCTCCTCTATCCCCTTTGCTCCGGAGGAGAGCTCTAGTGAGCCTAGGTCTTTCAGGAAAATTCTTGGCTTGGACAGGATCTCACCCTGTTTGTGAACCTGCATACCCAACCAGGGGCCACAGAGCACCTGTTTCAGTAAAGTGGGCCTGAAAGGGTGCAGCCTAGCAAGAGCTTGAAAATCCATTCAATTGCTGTTTTTGTACCTCTGACAGAGCGAGCTTGGCTCCACCTTTGCAAGTGAGGAGAAAAGAGGCATGACACCCTCCCCAAGGGGACATGGGGCCTACTTCGAGAGGAAGCTGCAACTCGAGAAAATCCAGGAGGTTCTCCCCTCCAGGCGAGATGAGGCCCATTTCCGCTGAGGCGTCTCGAGGCTAACCACAACTAACCTCTGGAACTTCGAAAGGGTCCTTCACACCCTTGCTGCAAGTCAAGAAGTTCTCCGACATACCCATCTCCACTCGAGAGGAAGGACGAGGGTCCACCCACATCCAGCGGAGCCCCGTTTCCGCCTCGTAGCTCGAGAAGAGGGATCCTTTCCCTTCATCGTCGGGAAAGAATTCCCGGGCTTCCCGTCGCATCTCAAGAGGAGGCACTCTCCACAGGAAAGGCGAGAGGAACTCCAGGCCTTGCCAGCATTCCAAGAGTCCCCCAGATGTCTCCGTCCATTCCAGAAGAACCTGCTTTCCCTTCACTGCCTCGACGTTCACGCCGAGGATAGACTCACACCACCGTGACATGTGGGACAGCCCTGTTCGAAAGCCTCATGGGAAAGCCGATGCAAAGCGACTGATCCCTTGAACCACATGTCGGCACGCGTGACACTGCTGCTACAGCTTGTGAGGAAATCGCAGGTGCATGCCCCCACACGAGATGAGGACTGACTCCCCTGGTGAGACTCCAGAAGTATGGAAAGATTCATGTCAGCCACTGGAGAGGCATCCTCAGGGTCTGGCCCCGACTCCACACAATGTCTTAGGCACCGGCATCGATGGGAGAGAATCCCTATAGGCCCCATGGTAACTCGCATGGGGACTGGCCTTTCCTGAGGCCACCAGAGCGAGTCCCTGAGGTCCCGTCGTAACTCGAGAGCACCTACCACAACTCGGTAAAATCCAGGAGGTTCTCCCCTCCAGGCGAGATGAGGCCCATTTCCGCTGAGGCGTCTCGAAGCTAATCACACCTAACCTCTGGAACTTCCAAAGGGTCCTTCACACCCTTGCTGCAACTCAAGAAGTTCCCCGACATACCCGTCTCCACTCGAGAGGAAGCACGAGAGTCCGCCCACATCCAGAGGAGCCCCTTTTCTCCCTCATAGCTCGAGACGAGGGATCCTTTCACTGTGTGTCGGGAAAGAATTCCTGGGGTTCCGTCGCATCTCCAGAGGAGGCGCTCTCCACAGGAAAGGCGAGAGGAACTCCAGGGTCGTGCCACCATTCCCAGAGTCCCCAGATATCTCAGTCCATTCCAGGGAAACCTGTTTTCCCTGCACTGCCTCGACTTTCAAGCCGAGGATCGACTCACACCACGGTGGCACGTGGGACAGCCCTGTGGAAAGCCTCGTGGGAAAACCTCGTGGAAATCCTCGAGGGAAAGCCACAGATCCCTTGATCCACACCAAGGAAGCGTGACACTGCTGCTACAGCTCCGGAGAAAGCGCACGTGCATGCCACCACTGGAGACGAGGACTGACTTCCCTGGGAGACTCCAGAAGTCCCTCAAGATCCTTGTCACACTGGAGAGGAATCCTGAGGTTCCGGCACCATCTCCACACAATGTCTTAGGCCCTGCATCGACGGGAGAGAATCCTGAGAGGCCCCGAGCAATCGCATGGGGACTGGTCTTTCCTGAGGTCACCAGAGCAGGTCCCTGAGGTCCCGGTCGTAAGTTGTGAGCACCTGACTCTGGAGAAAATCCAGGAGGTTCTCCCCTCCAGGCGAGATGAGGCCCATTTCCGCTGAGGCGTCTTGGGGCTAATCACACCTAACATCTGGAACTTCCAAAGCGTCGTTCACACCCTCGCTGCAACTCAAGAAGTTCCCCGACATACCCGTCTCCACTCGAGAGGAAGCACAGGAGTCCTGCCCACATCCAGATGAGCCCCGTTTCCGCCTCATAGCTCGAGAGGTGGGATGCTTTCGCTGCGTGGTTGGGAAAGAATTCCCGGCGTTCCCGTCGCATCTCAAGAGGAGGCGCTCTCCTCAGGAAAGGCGAGAGGAACTCCAGCGTCGTGCCACCATTCCCACAGTCCCCCAGATGTCTCAGTCCATTCCAGGGAAAACTGTTTTCCCTGCACTGCCTCGACTTTCAAGCGAGGATCGACTCTCACCACGGTGGCACGTGGGACAGCCCTGTGGGAAAGCCTCGTGGGAAAGCATCGAGGGAAAGCCACTGCTCCCTTGATCCACGTGAAGGGAAGCGTAACACTCCTGCAGGAGCTCGGGAGGAAAGCGCACGTTCCTGCCCCCACTCGAGTCGAGGTCTGACTCCCCTGGGGAGACTCCAGAAGTACCCCAAGATCCATGTCAGCACTGGAGAGGAATCCTCAGGTTCCGGCATCGACTCCACACAAGGTCTTAGGCCCGGCATTGACGGGAGAGGAATCCCGAAAGGCTCTCTTGCAACTCCCATGGGCACTGGCCTTTCCTGAGGCCACCAGAGCGGGTCCCTGAGGTCCCTGTCGTAACTCGAGAGACCCTGCCCAACTCTAGAAAATCCAGGAGGTTCTCCCTCCAGGCGAGATGAGGCCCATTTCCTCGGAGGCATCTGGAGGCTCATCACACCTAAACTCTGGAAATTCAAAAGGGTCCTTGCTGCAACTCAAGAAGTTCCCCGACATACCCGTCTCCACTCGAGAGGAAGCACGAGGTCCCGCCCACATCCAGAGGAGACGCCTTTTGGTATCGAAGCTCGACATGAGGGATCCTTTCCCTGCTTGGTCAGGAAATAATACCCGCCATTCCGCTCGCATTTCAAGGGGAAGCGCTCTCCACAGGAAAGGCGAGAGGAACTCCAGGGTCGTGCCACCATTCACAGAGTCGCCCAGATGTCTCAGTCCATTCCAGAGTAAACTGTTTTTCCTGCACTGCCTCGAATTTCACGGCGAGGATCGACTCACACCACGGTGGCACGTGGGATAGCCCTGTCGGAAAGCCTCGTGGGAAATCCTCTTGGGAAAGCCTCGAGGAAAGCCACAGATCCCTTGATCCACGGGAAGGGAAGCGTGACACTGCTGCTACATCTCGGAGGAAAGCGCACGTGCATGCCCCACTCGAGACAAGGACTCACTCCCTGGGGAGACTCCAGAAGTACCCCAAGATCCATGTCAGCACTGGAGAGGAATCCTCAGGTTCTGGCACCATCTCCACACAAGGTCTTAGGCCTCGGCATCGACGGGAGAGGAATCCGAGAGGACCCGAGCAATTCGCATGGGGACTGGTCTTTCCTGAGGCCACCAGAGCAGGTCCCTGAGGTCCCGGTCGTAAGTTGTGAGCACCTGCCTCAACTGGAGAAAATCCAGGTGGTTCTTCCCTCCAGGCGAGATGAGGCCCATTTCCGCTGAGCCATATCCAGGCTAATCACACCTAACATGTGGAACTTCAAAAGTTCCTTCACACCCTTGCTGCAACTCAAGAAACTCCCGACATACCCGTCTCCAGAGGAAGGAAGCACGAGAGTCCCGCCCACATACAGAGGAGCACCGATTCCGCCTCCTAGTTCGAGAGGAGGGATCCTTTCCTGCGTGGTCGGGAAAGAATTCCCGCGTTCCCATCGCATCTCAAGAGGAGGCGCTCTCCACAGGAAAGGCGAGAGGAAATCCAGGTTCGTGCCACCATTCCAGAGTCACCCAGATGTCTCTGTCCATTCCAGGGAAAACTGTTTTCCCTGCAATGCCTCGACTTTCAAGCGAGGATCGACTCACACCACGGTGGCACGTGGGACAGCCCTGTGGGAAAGGCTCGTGGAAAGCCTCGAGGGAAAGCCACTGATCCCTCGATCCACGCGAAGAGAAGCGTATCACTGCTGCTAGAGCTCGGGAGGAAAGCGCACGTGCCTGCCCTCACTCGAGTCGATGTCTGACTCCCCTGGGGAGACTCCAGAAGTACCCCAAGATCCATGTCACACTGGAGAGGAATCCTCAGGTTCCGGCACCGACTCCACACAAGGTCTTAGACCCGGCATCGATGGGCAGGATCCCAGAGGCCCCGAGCAACTCGCATGGGAATGGCCTTCCCTGAGGCCACCAGTGCGGGTCCCTGAGGTCCCCGTCGTATGTCGAGAGCACCTGCCCACAACTCGAGAAAATCCAGGAGGTTCTCCCCTCCAGGCGAGATGAGGCCCATTTCCGCTGAGGCGTCTCGAAGCTAATCACACCTAACCTCTGGAACTTCCAAAGGGTCCTTCACACCCTTGCTGCAACTCAAGAAGTTCCCCGACATACCCGTCTCCACTCGAGAGGAAGCACGAGAGTCCCGCCCACATCCAGAGGAGCCCCTTTTCTCCCTCATAGCTCGAGACGAGGGATCCTTTCACTGTGTGTCGGGAAAGAATTCCTGGTTCCCGTCGCATCTCCAGAGGAGGCGCTCTCCACAGGAAAGAGAGGGAACTCCAGGGTGGTGCCACCATTCCCAGAGTCCCCCAGATATCTCAGTCCATTCCAGGGAAACCTGTTTCCCTGCAAGTGCCTCGACTTTCAAGCCGAGGATCGACTCACACCACGGTGGCACGTGGGACAGCCCTGTGGAAAGCCTCGTGGGAAAACCTCGTGGAAATCCTCGAGGAAAGCCACAGATCCCTTGATCCACGCCAAGGGAAGCGTGACACTGCTGCTACAGCTCGGGGAGGAAAGCGCTCGTGCATGCCAAGACTGAGACGAGGACTGACTTCCCTGAGGAGACTCCAGAAGTCCCTCAAGATCCATGTCAGCACTGGAGAGGAATCCTGAGGTTCTGGCACCATCTCCACACAATGTCTTAGCCCCGGCATCGACGGGAGAGAATCCCGAGAGGAACCGAGCAATTCCATGGGGACTGGTCTTCCTGA
>NW_017193578.1:0-9742 GCF_001704415.2 Capra hircus
TGGAACTTCAGTCCTCTCAGCAGATCTGGAGGTCTGAGTTGTATAAGCAAACCTGTTCCTTCCAAAATAGAGGCTTGCAAACACACCCCTGGTTGCCTCTTCTTCCCCGAAGAAGTCTTTCTTTCCCCACATGCTGCAAACTCCCTGTCCCACCTCCAAGAATAGCGCTTCTTGCCATTCCTTTCTTAGAGGCAGTTATCTCTGAGCCTGGGGCCGTAGGGAGTAGCCCCACACTCACAGGGAAAGGCAAAGACTCCTCCATACATCTCCTCTATCCCCTTTGCTCGGAGGAGAGCTCTAGTGAGCCTAGGTCTTTCAGGAAAATTCTTGCTTGGACAGGATCTCACCCTGTTTGTGAACCTGCATACCCAACCAGGGGCGCACAGAGCACCTGTTTCAGTAAAGTGGGCCCTGAAAGGGTGCAGCCTAGCAAGAGCTTGAAAATCCATTCAATTGCTGTTTTTGTACCTCTGACAGAGCGAGCTTGGCTCCACCTTTTTGGCAGTGAGGAGAAAAGAGGCATGACACCCTCCCCAAGGGGACATGGGGCCTACTTCGAGAGGAAGCTGCAACTCGAGAAAATCCAGGAGGTTCTCCCCTCCAGGCGAGATGAGGCCCATTTCCGCTGAGGCGTCTCGAGGCTAATCACACTAACCTCTGGAACTTCGAAAGGGTCCTTCAACACCCTTGCTGCAAGTCAAGTAAGTTTTCCGACATACCCATCTCCACTCGAGAGGAAGGACGAGGGTCCCACCCACATCCAGCGGAGCCCCGTTTCCGCCTCGTAGCTCGAGAAGAGGGATCCTTTCCCTTCGTTGTCGGGAAAGAATTCCGGCTTTCCCGTCGCATCTCAAGAGGAGGCACTCTCCACAGGAAAGGCGAGAGGAACTCCAGGGCCTTGCCAGCATTCCAAGAGTCCTCCAGATGTCTCCGTCCATTCCAGAAGAACCTGCTTTCCCTTCACTGCCTCGACGTTCACGCGAGGGATAGACTCACACCACCGTGACATGTGGAACAGCCCTGTTCGAAAGCCTCGTGGGAAAGCCTCGATGCAAAGCGACTGATCCTTGAACCACATGGCGGCAAGCGTGACACTGCTGCTACAGCTTGTGAGGAAATCGCGAGTGCATGCCCCCACACGAGATGAGGACTGACTCCCCCTGGTGAGACTCCAGAAGTATGGAAAGATTCATGTCAGCACTGGAAGAGGCATCCTCAGGGTCATGGCCCCGACTCCACACAAGGTCTTAGGCACCGGCATCGATGGGAGAGGAATCCCTATAGGCCCCATGGTAACTCGCATGGGGACTGGCCTTTCCTGAGGCCACCAGAGCGAGTCCCTGAGGTCCCCGTCGTAACTCGAGAGCACCTACCAAACTCAGGTAAATCCAGGAGGTTCTCCCCTCCAGGCGAGATGAGGCCCATTTCCGCTGAGGTGTCTCGAGGCTAATCACACCTAACCTGTGGAACTTCCAAAGGGTCCTCACACCCTTGCTGCAACTCAAGAAGTTCCCCGACAAACCCGTCTTCACTCGAGAGGAAGCACGGGGGTCCCGCCCACATCCAGAGGAGCCCCATTTCCGCCTCGTAGTTCGAAATGAGGGATCCTTTCCCTGCTTCATCGGGAAAGGATTCCCGCCAGTTCCCTCCGCATCTCAAGAGGAGGCGCTCTCAACAGGAAAGGCGAGAGGAACTCCAGGGTCGTGCCAACATTCCAAGAGTCTCCCAGATGTCTCAGTCCATTACAGGGAAACCTGTTTTCCCTGCACTGCCTCGACATTCACGCGGAGGATTGACTCACACTACGGTGGCACGTGGGACACCCCTGTTGGAAAGCCTCGTGGGAAAGCCTCGAGGGAAAGCCACAGATCCTTTGATCCATGCGAATGGAAGCGTTACACTTCTGCTACCTCTCAGAAGGAAAGCGCACGTGCATGACCCCACTCGAGCCGACGACTGACTCCCCAGGGCAGACTCCAGAAGTACCCCAAGATGCATGTCAGCTCTGCAGAGGAATCCTCAGGTTCTGAACACAACTCCACAAAAGGTCTTAGGCCCTGGCATCGACGGGAGAGGAATCCTGAGAGGACCCCTAGCAAGTCGCATGGCGACTGGCCTTTCTTGAGGCAACCAGAGCGGGTCCCTGAGGTCCCTGTCGTAACTCAATAGCACCTGCCACAACTCGAGAAAATCCAGGAGGTTCTCCCCTTCAGGCGAGATGAGGCCCATTTTCCGCTGAGGCGTCTTGAGGCTAAACACACCTAACCTCTGGAACTTCCAAAGGGTCCTTCCCAAACTTGCTGCAACTCAAGAAGTTCCCCGACATACCCGTCTCCACTCGAGAGGAAGCACGAGAGTCCCGCCCACATCCAGAGGAGCCTGGCTTCCACCTCGTAGCTCTAGATGACGGATTCTTTTCCAGCTTCGTCTGGAAAGAATTCCCGGCTTTCCCGTCGCAACTCAAGAGGAGGCGCTCTCAACAGGAAAAGCGAGAGAAACC
The DNA here is from genome assembly GCF_001704415.2 of Capra hircus. Lineage (NCBI taxonomy): Eukaryota > Metazoa > Chordata > Mammalia > Artiodactyla > Bovidae > Capra > Capra hircus. Next base: position 2,501 of record NW_017193578.1, read on the forward strand.
CCAGTGTCGTGCCACAATTCCAAGGGACCCCCAGATGTCAGTCCATTCCAGAGGAACTTGCTTTCCCTGCACTGCCTCTACTTTCACGCCGAGGATCCACTCACTACACCATGGAACGTGGGTCAGCCCTGTGGCAAAGCCTCGTCGGAAAGCCTCGAGGGAAAGACACAGATCCCTTGATCCACGCGACGGGAAGTGTGACACTGCTGCTACAGTTCCTGAGGAGAGCTCACGTGCATGCCCCCACATGAGATGAGCACAGACTCCCCAGGGGAAACTCCAGAAGTAAGCCAAGATCCATGTCAGCACTGAAGAGGAATCCTCAGGTTCCAGCCCCGACTCCACAAAAGGTCTTAGGCCCCGACATCGACCGGAGAGGAATCCCGAAAGGCGCCCTTGCAACTCCCATGGGCACTGGTCTTTCCTGAGGCCACCAGAGCGGGTCCCTGAGGTCCCTGTCGTAACTCGAGAGACCCTGCCCAACTCTAGAAAATCCAGGAGGTTCTCCCCTCCAGGCGAGATAAGGCCCATTTCCTCTGAGGCGTCTGGAGGCTCATCACACCTAAATTCTGGAAATTCAAAAGGGTCCTTGCTGCAACTCAAGAAGTTCCCCGACATACCCGTCTCCACTCGAGAGGAAGCACGAGGGTCCCGCCCACATCCAGAGGAGACGTCGTTTTGGTATCGAAGCTCGAGATGAGGGATCCTTTCCCTGCTTGGTCAGGAAATAATACACGCCATTCCGCTCGCATTTCAAGGGGAAGCGCTCTCCACAGGAAAGGCGAGAGGAACTCCAGGGTCGAGCCACCATTCACAGAGTCACCCAGATGTCTCAGTCCATTCCAGAGGAAACTGTTTTTCCTGCACTGCCTCGAATTTCACCGGCGAGGATCAGACTCAAACCACGGTGGCACGTGGGATAGCCCTGTGGGAAAGCCTCGTGGAAATCCTCTTGGGAAAGCCTCGAGGGAAAGCCCCAGATCCATTGATCCACGCGAAGGGAAGCATGACACTGCTGCTACATCTCGGGAGGAAAGCGCACGTGCATGCCCCCACTCGAGACAAGGACTGACTCCCCTGGGGGAGACTCCAGAAGTATACCAAGATCCATGTCAGCACTGGAGAGGAATCCTCAGGTTCTGGCACCATCTCCACACAAGGTCTTAGGCCCCGGCATCGACGGGAGAGGAATCCCGAGAGGCCCCCGAGCAATTCGCATGGGGACTGGTCTTTCCTGAGGCCACCAGAGCAGGTCCCTGATGTCCTGGTCGTAAGTTGTGAGCACCTGCCTCAACTGGAGAAAATCCAGGTGGTTCTTCCTCCAGGCGAGATGAGGCCCATTTCTGCTGAGCCATATCCAGGCTAATCACACCTAACCTGTGGAACTTCCAAAGGGTCCTTCACATCCTTGCTGCAACTCAAGAAGCTCCCCGACATACCCGTCTCCAGTGGAGAGGAAGCACGAGAGTCCCGCTCACATCTAGAGGAGCCCCGTTTCCGCCTCCTAGATCGAGAGGAGGGATCCTTTCCTGCGTGGTCGGGAAAGAATTCCCGGCGTTCCCGTCGCATCTCAAGAGGAGGCGCTCTCCACAGGAAAGGCGAGAGGAAATCCAGGTTCGTGCCACCATTCCCAGAGTCAGCCAGATGTCTCTGTCCATTCCAGGGAAACCTGTTTTCCCTTCAATGCCTCGACTTTCAAGCCGAGGATCGACTCACACCACGGTGGCACGTGGGACAGCCCTGTGGGAAAGCCTCCTGGGATAGCCTAGTGGGAAAGCCACGAGGGAAAGCCACAGATCCCTTGATCCACGCAAAGGGAAGCATGACACTGCTGCTATAGCTCGGAGGAATGTGCACGTGCATGCCCCCACTCGACACAAGGACTGACTCCCCTGGGAGACTCCAGAAGTACCCCAAGATCCATGTCAGCACAGGAGAGGAATCCTCAGGTTCCGGCACCGACTCCACACAAGGTCTTAGGCACTGTCATCGACGGGACAGAAGTCCCGAGAGACCACCAAGCAACTCACATGGGGAATGGCCTTTCCTGAGGCCACCAGAGCGGGTCCCTGAGGTCCCCGTCCTAAGTCGAGAGCACCTTCTGCAACTCGAGAAAATCCAGGACATTCTCCCTTCCAGGTGACATGAGGCCCATTTCCACTGAGGCGTCTCGAGGCTAATCACACCTAACCTCTGGAACTTTCAAAGGGTCCTTCACACCCTTGCTGCAACTCAAGAAGTTCCCCGACATACCCGTCTCCACTCGAGAGGAAGCACGAGAGTCCCGCCCACTTCCAGAGGAGCCCCGTTTCCGCATCCTAGCTCGAGAGGAGGGATCGTTTAACTGCGTGGTCTTGAAAGAATTCCCGGCGTTCCCGTCCCATCTCAAAAGGAGGCGCTCTCCACAGGAAAGGCTAGAGGAACTCAAGGGTCGTGCCACCATCCCAAGAGTCCCCCGATGCCTCAGTCCATTCCAGGGAAACCTGTTTCCCTGCAGTGCCTCGACTTTCAATCCGAGGATCGAACTCACACCACGGAGGCACGTGGGACAGCCCCGTGGGAAAGCCCTAGAGGGAAAGCCAGAGATCCCTTGATCCACGCGAAGGGAAGCATGACACTGCTGCTACAGCTCGGAGGAAAGCCCACGTGTGTGCCCCCACTCGAGAAGAGGACTGACTCCCCTGGGGACACTGCAGAAATACCCCAAGATCCATGTCAGCACTGGAGAGGAATCCTCAGGTTCCGGCCTGACTCCACACAAGGTCTTAGGCCCCGGCATCGACGGGAGAGAAATCCTGAGAGGCCCTTGAGCAACTCGCATGGGACCTGGCCTTTCCTGAGGCCACCAGAGCGGGTCCCTGATGTCCCCGTCGTGAGTCGAGAGAACCAGCCGCAGCTCGAGAAAATCCAGGAGGTTCTCCCCTCCAGGCGAGATGAGGCCCATTTCCGCTGAGGCGTCTCGAGTCTAATCACACCTAACCTCTGGAACTTCCAAAGGGTAATTCACACCCTTGCTGCAACTCAAGAAGTTCCCCGACATACCCGTCTCCACTCGAGAGGAAGCAAGACCGACCCGCCCACATCCAGAGCAGCCCAGTTTCTCCCTCCTAGCTCGAGACGGCGGATCCTTTCAGACCGTGGTCGGGAAAGAATTCCCGGTGTTCCCGTCGCATCTCAAGAGGAGGCGCTCTCCACAGGAAAGGCGAGAGGAACTGCAGGGTCGTGCCACCATTCCCACAGTCCCCCAGATGTCTCAGTCCATTCCAGGGAAACCTGTTTTCCCTGCACTGCCACGATTTTCAAGCCGAGGATCGACTCTCACCATGGTTCCACGTGGGACAGCCCTGTGGAAACCGGTAAAGCCTCGTGGGGAAAGCCTAGAGGGACAGCCACAGATCCTCTTGATCCACGTGAAGTGGACACGTGACACTTGCTGATAGAGCTCGGGAGGAAAGCTCACTGTGCATGCCCCACTCAAGACAAGGACTGACTCCCCTGGGGGGAGACTCCAGAAGTACCCAAGATCCATGTCAGCACTGGAGAGGAATCCTCAGGTTCCAGGCACCGACACCACACAAGGTCTTAGGCCCCAGGCAACGACGGGAGTGGAATCCCTAGAGGCCCCCGAGGCAATTCTCATGGGGACTGGCCTTCCCTGAGGCCACCAGAGCGGGTCCCTGAGGTCCCCGTGGTAAGTCGAGAGCTCCTGCCGAAACTGGAGAAAATCCTGGAGGTTCTCCACTCCAGGCGATATGAGGCCCATTTCCGTTGAGGCGTCTCGAGGCTAATCACACCTAACCTCTGGAACTTCCAAAGGGTTTTTCACACCCTTGTTGCAACTCAAGAAGTTCCCCGACATACCCGTCTCCCTGGAGAGGAAGTACGAGAGTCCCGCGCCACATCCAGAGGAGCCCCGTTTCCGCCTCCTAGCTCGAGAGGATGGATCCTTTCCCTGCGTGATCGGGAAAGAATTCCCGGCGTTCCCGTCGCATCTCAAGAGCAGGCGCTCTCCACAGGAAGGGCGAGAGGAACTCCAGGGTCGTGCCACCATTCCCAGGGTCCCCCAGATGTCTCAGTCCATTCCAGGGCAACCTGTTTTCCCTGCACTGCCTCGACTTTCAAGCCGAGGATCGACTCGCACCACGGTGGCACGTGGGACAACCCTGTGGGAAAGCCTCGTGGGAAAGCCTTGTGGGAAAGCCTCGTGGAAAGCCTCCAGGGAAAGCCACAGATCCCTTGATCCACGCGAAGGGAAGCGTGACACTGCTGCTACAGCTCGGGAGGAAAGCGCACGTGCATGCCCCACTCGAGACGAGGACTGACTCTCCTGGGAGACTCAGGAAGTACCCCCAACATCCATGTCAGCACTGGAGAGGAATCCTCAGGTTCCGGCAACAACTCCACTCAAGGTCTTAGGACCCGGCATCGAAGGAGAAGAATCCGAGAGGCCCGAGCAACTCGCATGGGGACTGGACTTTCCTGAGGCTACCAGAGCGGGTCCCTGAGGTCCCCGTTGTAAGTCGAGAGCAACTGGCACAACTCGAGAAAATCCAGGAGGTTCTCCGATCCAGGCGAGATGAGGCCCATTTTCGCTGAGGCGACTCGAGGCTAATCACACCTAACCTCTGGAACTTACAAAGGGTCCTTCACACCCTTGCTGCAACTCAAGAAGTTCCCGACATACCCGTCTCCACTCGAGAGGAAGCACGAGAGTCCCGCCCTCATCCAGAGGAGCCCCGTTTCCGCCTCCTAGCTCGAGAGGAGGGATCCTTTCCCTGCGTGGTCGGGTAAGAATTCCCGGCGTTCCCCTCGCATCTCAAGAGGAGGCACTCTCCACAGGAAAGGCGAGAGGAACTTCAGGGTCGTGCCACATTCCCAGAGTCCACGAGATGTCTCAGTCCATTCCAGGCAAACCTGTTTTCCCTGCACTGCCTCGACTTTCAAGCCGAGGATCGACTCACACCACGGTGGCACATGGGACAGCCCTGTCGGAAAGCCTCGTGAGAAAGACTCCTGGGAAAGCCTCGAGGGAAAGCCTGATCCCTTGATCCACGCGAAGGGTAGCACGACACTGCTGCTACAGCTCGGGAGGAAAGCACACGTGCATGCCCCCAATCGAGACGAGGACTGACTCCCCTGGGGAGACACCAGAAGTACCCAAGATCCATGTCTGCACTGGAGAGGAATCCTCAGGTTCCGACACCGACTCCACACAAGATCTTAGGACCCGGCATCGACGGGAGAGGAATCCTGAGAGGCCGCGAGATACTCGCATGGGGACTGGCCATTCCTGAGGCCACCAGAGCGGGTCCCTGAGGTCCCCGTCGTAAATCGAGAGCACCTGCGGCAACTCGAGAAAATCCAGGAGGTTCTCCCCTACAGGCGAGATGAGGCCCATTTCGCTGAGGCGTCTCGAGGCTAATCACACCTAACCTCTGGAAATTCCAAAGGGTACTTCACAGCCTTGCTGCAACTCAAGAAGATTCCCCGACATACCCGTCTCCACTCGAGAGGAAGCACGAGAGTCCCGCCACATCCAGAGGAGCCCCGTTTCCGCCTCCTAGCTCGAGAGGAGGGATCCTTTCCCTGCGTGTTGGGAAGAATTCCCGGCGTTCCCGTTGCATCTCAAGAGGAGGCGCTCTCCACAGGAAAGGCGAGAGGAACTCCAGGGTCGTGCCACATTGCCAGAGTCCCCAAATGTCTCAGTCCATTCCTGGGAAACCTGTTTTCCCTGCACTGCCTCGACTTTCAAGCCGAGGATCGACTCACACCACGGTGGCTCGTGGACAGCCCTGTGGGAAAGCCTCGTGGGAAAGCCTCGAGGAAAGCCACAGATCTCTTTATCCACGCGAAGGGAATCGTGACACTGCTGCTACAGCTCGGGAGGACAGTGCACGTGCATGCCCCCCTCAAGATGAGGACTGATTCCCCTGGGGAGACTCCAGAAGTACCCCAAAGATCCATGTCAGCACTGGAGAGGAATCCTCAAGTTCCGGCACCAACTCCACACAAGATCTTAGGCCCCGGCATTAACGGGAGTGGAATCCAAGAGGCCCGAGCAACTCGCATGGGGACTGGCCTTTCCTTAGGCCACCAGAGCGGGTCCCTGAGGTCCCCGTGGTAAGTCGAGAGCTCCTGCCGAAACTGAGAAAATCCTGGAGGTTCTCCACTCCAGGCGATATGAGGCCCCATTTCCGTTGAGGCGTCTCGAGGCTAATCACACCTAACCTCTGGAACTTCCAAAGGGTTTTTCACACCCTTGTTGCAACTCAAGAAGTTCCCCGACATACCCGTCTCCCTGGAGAGGAAGTACGAGAGTCCCGCCCAACATCCAGAGGAGCCCCGTTTCCGCCTCCTAGCTCGAGAGGATGGATCCTTTCCCTGCGTGATCGGGAAAGAATTCCCGGCGTTCCCGCGTCGCATCTCAAGAGGAGGCGCTCTCCACAGGAAGGGCGAGAGGAACTCCAGGGTCGTGCCACCATTCCCAGGGTCCCCCAGATGTCTCAGTCCATTCCAGGGCAACCTGTTTTTCCCTGCACTGCCTCGACTTTCAAGCCGAGGATCGACTCGCACCACGGTGGCACGTGGGACAACCCTGTGGGAAAGCCTCGTGGGAAAGCCTTGTGGGAAAGCCTCGTGGGAAAGCCTCCAGGGAAAGCCACAGATCCTTGATCCACGCGAAGGGAAGCGTGACACTGCTGCTACAGCTCGGGAGGAAAGCGCACGTGCATGCCCCCACTCGAGACGAGGACTGACTCTCCTGGGGAGACTCAGGAAGTACCCAAACATCCATGTCAGCACTGGAGAGGAATCCTCAGGTTCCGGCAAACAACTCCACTCAAGGTCTTAGGACCCGGCATCGAAGGGAGAAGAATCCCGAGAGGCCGAGCAACTCGCATGGGGACTGGACTTTCCTGAGGCTACCAGAGCGGGTCCCTGAGGTCCCCGTTGTAAGTCGAGAGCAACTGCACAACTCGAGAAAATCCAGGAGGTTCTCCGATCCAGGCGAGATGAGGCCCATTTTCGCTGAGGCGACTCGAGGCTAATCACACCTAACCTCTGGAACTTACAAAGGGTCCTTCACACCCTTGCTGCAACTCAAGAAGTTCCCCGACATACCCGTCTCCACTCGAGAGGAAGCACGAGAGTCCCGCCCTCATCCAGAGGAGCCCCGTTTCCGCCTCCTAGCTCGAGAGGAGGGATCCTTTCCCTGCGTGGTCGGGTAAGATTCCCGGCGTTCCC
>NW_017193579.1:0-9741 GCF_001704415.2 Capra hircus
GAGTGGTCCTGTAGGGGGTGCAGCATAGAAAGAGCTTAAAAATCCATCCAATTTGTCTTTCTTTACCCTCGGAGAGAACGAGTTTGCTCACCTCCACCCTTTGGCAGTGTGGAGGGAAGAGGGCACCACCCTCTCCAAAGGGGGCATAGGGCCTACCAGGAGAGAAAGGCCCCTTGAGGAGCTGAGCCCAGGTAGGCAGCCAGTGATGTCAAGCACACTCCCGCTGCTTGCTTCTTCATGGGCACTCCCACGATCTGCTAGGAATGTCTTTGCAAGGATCTCAAAGGGAAGGGGAGATACATGGCCCTGTCTCTGGAACTTCAGTCCTCTGAGCAGATCTGGAGATCTTGAGTTGTATAAGCAAACCTGTTCCTTCCAAATAGAGGCTTGCAAACACACGCCTGGTGGTTGCCTCTTCTTCCCGAAGAAGCCTTTCTTTCCCACATGCTGTGAACTCCCTGTCCCAACCTCCAAGAATAGCGCTTCTTGCCATTCCTTTCTTAGAGGCAGTTATCCCTGAGCTTGGGGCCGTAGGGAGTAGCCCCACACTCACAGGGAAAGGCAAAGACTCCTCCATACATCTCCTCTATCCCCTTTGCTCTGGAGGAGAGCTCTAGTGAGCCTAGGTCTTTCAGGAAAATTCTTGGCTTGGACAGGATCTCACCCTGTTTGTGAACCTGCATACCCAACCAGGGGCCACAGAGCACCTGTTTCAGTAAAGTGGGCCCTGAAAGGGTGCAGCCTAGCAAGAGCTTGAAAATCCATTCAATTGCTTTTTGTACCTCTGACAGAGCGAGCTTGGCTCCACCCTTTGACAGTGAGGAGAAAAGAGGCATGACACCCTCCCCAAGGGGACATGGGCCTACTTCGAGAGGAAAGGCCCCTTGTGGAGTGAGGCCAGGAAGGCACACAGACGTGTCAAACACACACCCACTGCTTGCTTCTTCATGGGCACTCCCGCTATCAGCTAGGAATGTCTTTGCAATGATCACAAAGGGAAGGGGAGATACAGGGCCCTGCCTCTGGACCTCCGGTGCTCTGAGCAAATCTCGAGGTCTCCCGTTGTTGGTCAAGGACAAGGTCAAGTCCATGTTCAAATTCACGGTCAAGTTCAAGGTCAAGGTCAAGGTCAAAAGTTCAAGGTCAAGTTCAAGGTCAAATTCACGGTCAAGTTCAAGTTCAGGTCAAAGTTCAAGTTCAAGTCAAGGTCAAGGTTCAAGTTCAAGTTCAAGGTCAAGTTCAAGTCAAGTTCAAGTTCAAGGTTCAAGTTCAAGGTTCAAGGTCAAGTTCAAGTTCAAGGTCAAGTTCAAGTTCAAGGTCAAGTTCAAGTTCAAGGTTCAAGTCAAGTTCAAGTTCAAGTCAGTTCGTTCAAGTTCAAGTCAAGTTTCAAGTTCAAGTTCAAGTTCAAGTTCAAAGTCAAGTTCAAGTTCAAGTCAAATCAAGTTCAAGGTCAAAAGTTCAAGGTCAAGTTTCAAGTCAAGTTCAAGTTCAAGGTCAAGTTCAGTTCAAGTCAAGTTCACGTTCAGTTCAGTTCAAGTTCACGGTCTAGTTCAGGTTCAAGTTCAAAGTCAAGGTCAAGGTCAAATTCAAATTCACGTCAAGTCAAGTTCAAGGTCAAGTTCAAGTTCAGTCAAGTTCAAGTTCAAGTCAAGTCAAGTTCAAGTTCAAGTCAAGGTCAAGTCAAGTTCAAGGTCAAGGTCAAGTTCACGGTCAAGTTCAAGTTCAAGGTCAAGGTCAAGTTCATGTTCAAGGTCAAGGTCAAGGTGAAGTTCAAGTTCAAGTTCAAGGGCAGGGCAAGGCCAAGCCACGGCCAAGCAAGGGCAAGGGCAACGCAAGGGCAAGGCCAAGGCCCAGGCCAAGGCAAAGGCCAAGGCCGCCAAAGCGAAGCCCAAACCCCGTAACGCCTGACAGAAGGCAGAAGCCACTAGGTCCCTGTGCAGAGGAAGCCACTGAAGGCAGCAAGGCCACAGAGCCCCCGACTCCCATTCCCACAGGAAGATGTGAGGATAAAGGGCCTCATCCCAGCACAGCACCCACTCCCACCACCCCCCAACCCCGCCCCCTGCCCCCGCAGCACGCCCCTGAAACAACACTGTCTTCCCAGAAAAAGAGAACGGAGAAGCATGTGTGTGCCAAAGGAGCAAGATGAACGAACGATGCCACGCCCTCCGACTTTGGGCACACCTGACGCCTCGGAACCCCGGGCCGCCGATGGGTCCCCGCCGTTCTCGGGTGGGAGGGGGTCGACACGTTGGCCGAGAGCCTTGCTCGGGGCCCCCCCGCAAATCCCCTGAGACGTGATCCGACCCCAGGGACCGAGGGCAAACGTACCGCTTGAGGTGCTGGAGGAGCCGGACAAAGCCATGGTGGGAGAGGCACACGGGCACGCTGCAGACTGCTGGCCGAGTGGGCGGGGACCCAGCAGCTCAGGACTCTGGAGAGGGGTAGGCGGCTCCGCCCCCATTGACGTCAATAGGGTTTGGGTGGGTAGATGGAGGGCCGCCCCTGGCCTCTTTCCAAGCAGAGACCCTGGACGGAGTCCTGTGGAGCTAGTGGGTTTTTCCCGGGCACGGCTGTGCCCCGGACTGCCAAGATCCCCGTTGGGGTGGGCGGGCAGTTCGGGGGCTTTGGTTTGTGGCCCTCCCTCGCAGCGGGGGTTGGGATCAACCCCGGGTGGATCAATCAGGGGCCCTCAGCAGTGCCAAGGGAGCTCACCGCCCAGGAAACGCCCCTAGGTCCCTTTGAATTGGCCACCAACGCCCCCTTCCCCAGCCTGCCTTGCTCTGGGGTTTCCCGCCTTTTCACATTCCACAGGTCCCTGGGCCTCGACTGTCCCCCGCTGGCTCCTCTGAGGCATTCCGGGACACCGGACGCTCTCTCCAGTGCTCCACCTAGATCCCTCGCTGTCCTCGCCTCTGTTTCCCCCCTGCCCCCTCCCCAACTCCTCCGTGGGCTCTTGGCGTCCTTTCCCTACAGCAGTCCAGAGCGCCACCTCCAAGGGCTTTTAGTTGCCTGGAGCCCAAGGCTCCGGCCAGAGACCTGAGGGGCCAGCGTCTGGACCGGCAGCTAATGCCATTGGGGGCTTTTCTCACGTTGGAGCCTGAGGCCCGCACCTCTGTGGGCAACCCCCAGCGCGAGTGCCCTGGAGATACCCGCCCAAGGGGACAGTGTACCACCTACTGTGGGGAAGGAGGTTCCTGTTTTCCCTGCACTGGTTCGACTTTCACGCCGAGGATCGACTCACATCATGGTGGCACGTGGAATAGCCCTGAGGGAAAGCCTCATGGGAAAGACTCGAGGGAAAGCCACAGATCCCTTGATCCACGAGACGGGAAGCATGACACTGCTGCTACCGCTCGGGAGGAAAGCGCACGTGCATGACCCCACTCGAGAGGAGGACTGACGGCCACTTGGGAGACTCCAGAAGTACGCCAAGATCCATGTCAGCACTGGAGAAGAATCCTCAGGTTCCGGTCCCGACTCCACACAAGTCTTAGGCCCCGGCATCGAGGGGAGAGGAATCCTGAGAGGCCCCGTTGCAACTCGCATGGGGACTGGCCTTTCCTGAGTTCACCAGAGCGGGTCCCTGAGGTCTCCATTGTAACTCCGAGAGCACCTGCCACAACTCGAGAAAATCCAGGAGGTTCTCCCTTCAGGCGAGATGAGGCCATTTCCGCTGAGGCGTCTCGAGGCTAATCACACCTAACCTCTGGAACTTCCAAAGGGTCCTTCACACACTTGCTGCAACTCAAAGAAGTTCCCTCGACATACCAGTCTCCACTCAAGAGGAAGCACGAGGGTCCCGCCCACATCCAGAGGAGCCTGGTTTCCACCTCATAGCTCGAGATGAGGGATTCTTTCCTGCTTCCTCTGGAAAGAATTCCCGGCGTTGCCCGTCGCATCTCAAGAAGAGGCGCTCTCAACAGGAAAGGGGAGATAAACCCCAGTGTCGTGCCACAATTCCAAGGGACCCCCACATGTCTCAGTCCATTCCAGAGGAACTTGTTTTCCCTTCACTGCCTCTACTTTCATGCCGAGGATCCACTCACCTCCACTATGGCACGTGGGACAGCCCTGTGGGAAAGCCTCGTCGGAAAGCCTCAAGGGAAAGCTACAGATCCCTTGATCCACGCGACGGGAAGTGTGACACTGCTGCTACAGTTCAGTGAGGAAAGCTCACGTGCATGCCCCCACACGAGATGAGCACTGACTCCCCAGGGGAGACTCCAGAAGTACGCCAAGATCCATGTCAGTACTGGGGAGGAATCCTCAGGTTCCGGCCCCGACTCCACACAAGGTCTTAGGCCCCAACATCGACGGGAGAGGAATCCCGAAAGGGCCCCCTTGCAACTCCCATGGGCACTGGCCTTTCCTGAGGCCACCAGAGCGGGTCCCTGAGGTCCCCGTCGTAACTCGAGAGACCCTGCCCAACTCTAGAAAATCCAGGAGGTTCTCCCCTCCAGGCGAGATGAGGCCATTCCTCTGAGGCGTCTGGAGGCTCATCACACCTAAACTCTGGAAATTCATAAGGGTCCTTGCTGCAACTCAAGAAGTTCCCCGACATACCCGTCTCCACTCGAGAGGAAGCACGAGGGTCCCGCCCAAATCCAGAGGAACCCCGTTTCCGCCTGGCAGCTCGAGATGAGAGATCCTATCCTGCTTAGACAGGAAAGATTTTTCGGCATTCCCAAGGCATCTCAAGAGTAAGGGCTCTCAATAGGAAAGGCGAGAGGAACTCCAGGGTCGTGCCACCATTCCAAGAGTCCCCCAGATGTGTCAGTCCATTTCAGAGGAACCTGTTTTCCCTGCACTGCCTTGACTTTCACGCCGAGTATCGACTCACACCATGGTGGCACGTGGGACCGCCCTGTGGGAAAGCCTCGTGGGAAAGCTCGAGGGAAAGCCACAGATCCCTTGATCCCCGCGGACGGGAAGCTTGACATATCTGCTACACTGTCCCTGAGGTCACGGTCGTATGTCGAGAGCACCTGCTGCAACTCGAGAAATCCAGGAGGTTCTCTGCTCCAGTCGAGATGAGGCCCATTTTTCTCTGCGGTGTCTCGACAGTAATCACACCTAAACTCTGGAATTTCCAAAGGGTCCTACACACCCTTGCTACAAGTCAAGAAGTTCCCTGACATACCCGTCTCCACTCCAGAGGAAGCACGAGGGTCCAGCCACCTCCAGAGGAGGTCCGTTTCCGCCTCCAAGCTCGAGATGAGGGATCCTTCCCTGCTTCCTCGGGAAAGAATTCCCGACGTTTCCGACGCATCTCAAGAGGAGGCGGCGCTGGCACAGGAAAGGCGAGAGGAACTCATGGGTCGTGCCACCATTCCAAGAGTCCCCCAGATGTCTCAGTCCATTCCAGAGGATCCTGCTTTCCCTGCACTGCTTCGACTTTCACGGCGAGGATCGCGGTGGCAGAGGCGAGGATCGCGGTGGTATGGGGGAGAGCCCTGTGGGAAAGCCTCGTCTGAAAGCCTCGAGGGAAAGCCACAGATCCCTTGATCCACGCGATGGGAAGCGTGACACTGCTGCTACAGCACGGGAGGAAAGCGCACGTGCATGCCCCACTCGAGACGAGGCCTCACTCCCTTGTGGAGACTCCAGAAGTACCCCAAAATCCATGTCAGCACTGGAGAGGAATCCTCAGGTTCCGGCCCCATCTCCACACAAGGTCTTAGGCCCCGGCATCGACGGGAGAGGAATCACGAGAGGCCCCCTAGCAACACGCATGATGACTGGCCTTTCCTGCGGCCGCCAGAGGTGGGTCCCTGAAGTCCCCGTCATAACTTGAGAGCACCTGCTGAAACTCGAGAATATCCAGGAGCCTCTCCATTCCAGGCGACATGAGGCCCCATTTCCGCTGAGGCATCTCGAGGACTAAACACACCTAACCTCTGGAACTTCCAAAGGTCCTTCACACCCTTGCTGCAACTCAAGAAGTTCCCCGACATACCCGTCTCCACGTGAGAGGAAGCACGAGAGTCCCGCCCACATCCAGAGGAGCCCCGTTTCCGCCTCCTAGCTCGAGAGGAGGGATCCTTTCCCTGCGTGGTCGGGAAAGAATTCCCGGCGTTCCGTCGGATCTCAAGAGGAGGCGCTCTCCACAGGAAAGGCGAGAGGAACTCCAGGGTCGTGCCACCATTCCCAGAGTCCCCCAGATGTCTCAGTCCATTCCAGGGAAACCTGTTTTCCCTGCACTGCCTCGACTTTCAAGCCGAGGATCGACTCACACCACGGTGGCACGTGGGACAGCCCTGTGGGAAAGCCTCGTGGGGAAGCCTAGAGGGAAAGCGACAGATCCTTGATCCACGCGAAGGGAAGCGTGACACTGCTGCTACAGCTCGGGAGGAAAGCGCACGTGCATGCCCTACACCAGATGAGGACTGACTTCGCTGGGGAGACTCGAGAAATACTCCAAGATCCATGTCAGCACTGGAGAGGAATCCTGAAGTTTCGGCACGGACTCCACACAATGTCTTTAGACCCTAGCATCGACGGGAGAGGAATCCCGAGAGGCCCCGAGCAACTCGCATGGGGACTGGCCTTCCTGAGGCCACCAGAGCGGGTCCCTGAGGTCCCCGTCGTAAGTCGAGAGCACCTGCCGCAGCTCGAGAAAATCCAGGAGGTTCTCCCCTCCAGGCGAGATGAGGACCATTTCCGCTGACGCATCTCGACGCTAATCACACCTAACTTCTGGAAATTCCAAAGGGTCCTTCACACCCTAGCTGCAACCAAGAAGATCCCCGGCATACCCGTCTCCACTCGAAGGAAGCACGAGAGTCCCGCCCATCCAGAGGAGCCCCGTTTCCACCTCATAGCTCGAGAAGGGATCCTTTCCCTGCGTGGTCGGGAAAGAATTCCCCGGCGTTCCCGTCGCATCTCCAGATGAGGCGCTCTCCACAGGAAAGGCGAGAGGAACTCTAGGGTCGTGCCACCATTCCAGAGTCGCCCAGATGTCTCTGTCCATTCCAGGGAAAACTGTTTTCCCTGCACTGCCTCGACTTTCAAGCGGAGCATCGACTAACACCACGGTGGCACGTAGGACAGCCCTGTGGGAAAGCCTCGTGGGAAAGCCTCGAGGGAAAGCCTCGTGGGAAAGCCTCGAGGGAAAGCCTCGTGGGAAAGCCTCGAGGGAAAGCCACAGATCCCTTGATCATGCGAAGGGAAGCGTGACCCTGCTGCTACAGCTCGTGAGGAAAGCGCACTGCATGCCCCCACTCCAGACGAGGACTGACTCCCCTAGGGAGACTCCAGAAGTACCCCAAGATCCATGTCAGCACTGGAGAGGAATCCTCAGGTTCCGGCACCGACTCCACACAAGGTCTTAGGCCCCGGCATCGACGGGAGAGGAATCCCGAGAGGCCTCCGAGCACTCAATGGGACTGGACTTTCCTGAGGCCACCAGAGCGGGTCCTGAGGTCCCCGTCGTAAGTCGAAAGCACCTGCCGCAACTCGCGATAATCCAGGAGGTTCCCCCTCCAGGCGAGATGAGGCCCATTTCCGCTGAAGCGTCTCGAGGCTAATCACACCTAACTCTGGAACTTCCAAAGGTCCTTTACACCCTTGCTGCAACTCCAAGAAGTTCCCCGACATACCCCGTCTCCACCGAGAGGAAGCACGTGAGTCGCCCACATCCAGAGGAAGCCCGTTTCCGCTCATAGCTCGAGAGGAGGGATCCTTTCCCTGCATGGTCGGGAAAGAATTCCCGGCGTTCCCGTCGCTTCTCAAGAGGGAGGCGCTCTCCACAGGAAAGGCGAGAGGAACTCCAGGGTCGTGCCACCATTCCCAGAGTCCCCCAGATGTCTCAGTCCATTCCAGGGAAACCTGTTTTCCCTGCACTGCCTCGACTTTCGTTTTTTTTTTTAATTTATTTTTTTATTTTTAAATTTTAAAATCTTTAATTCTTACATGCGTTCCCAAACATGAACCCCCCTCCCACCTGCCTCCCCATAACATCTCTCTGGGTCATCCCCATGCACCAGCTCCAAGCATGCTGTATCCTGCATCAGACATTGACTGGCGATTCAATTCTTACATGATAGTATACATGTTTAGAATGTCATTCTCCCAAATCATCCCACCCTCTCCCTCCCTCTGAGTCCAAAAGTCCATTATACACATCTGTGTTCTTTCCCTGTCTTGCATACAGGGGTCGTCATTGCCATCTTCCTAAATTCCATATATATGTGTTAGTATACTGTATTGGTGTTTTTCTTTCTGGCTTACTTCACTCTGTATAATCGGCTCCAGTTTCATCCATCTCATCAGAACTGATTCAAATGAATTCTTTTTTATGGCTGAGTAATACTCCATTGTGTATATGTACCACAGCTTTCTTATCCATTCATCTGCTGATGGACATCTAGGTTGTTTCCATGTCCTAGCTATTATAAACAGTGCTGCGATGAACATTGGGGTACATGTGTCTCTTTCAATTCTGGTTTCCTCGGTGTGTATGCCCAGAAGTGGGATTGCTGGGTCATAAGGTAGTTCTATGTGCAATTTTTTAAGGAATCTCCACACTGTTCTCCATAGTGGCTGTACTAGTTTACATTCCACCAACAGTGTAAGAGGGTTCCCTTTTCTCCACACCCTCTCCAGCATTTATTGCTTGCAGATTTTTGGATCGCAGCCATTCTGACTGGTGTGAAGTGGTACCTCATTGTGGTTTTGATTTGCATTTCTCTAATAATGAGTGATGTTGAGCATCTTTTCATGTGTTTTGTTAGCCATCCATATGTCTTCTTTGGAGAAATGTCTATTTAGTTCTTTGGCCCATTTTTTGATTGGGTCATTTATTTTTCTGGAATTGAGCTGCAGAAGTTGTTTGTATATTTTTGAGATTAGTTGTTTGTCAGTTGCTTCATTTGCTATATTTTCTCCCATTCAGAAGGCTGTCTTTTCACCTTGCTTATATTTTCCTTTGTTGTGCAGAAGCTTTTAATTTTAATTAGATCCCATTTGTTTATTTTTGCTTTTATTTCCAGAATTCTGGGAGGTGGATCATAGAGGATCCTGCTGTGATTTATGTCGGAGAGTGTTTTGCCTATGTTCTCCTCTAGGAGTTTTATAGTTTCTGGTCTTACATTTAGATCTTTAATCCATTTTGAGTTTATTTTTGTGTGCGGTGTTAGAAAGTGATCTAGTTTCATTCTTTTACAAGTGGTTGACCAGTTTTCCCAGCACCACTTGTTAAAGAGATTGTCTTTACTCCATTGTATATTCTTGCCTCCTTTGTCAAAGATAAGGTGTCCATATGTGTGTGGATTTATCTCTGGGCTTTCTATTTTGTTCCATTGATCTATATGTCTGTCTTTGTGCCAGTACCATACTGTCTTGATGACTGTGGCTTTGTAGTAGATCCTGAAGTCAGGTAAGTTGATTCCTCCAGTTCCATTCTTCTTTCTCAAGATTGCTTTGGCTATTCGAGGTTTTTTGTGTTTCCATACAAATCTTGAAATTATTTGTTCTAGTTCTGTGAAAAATGTGGCTGGTAGCTTGATAGGGATTGCATTGAATTTGTAAATTGCTTTGGGTAGTATACTCATTTTCACTATATTGATTCTTCCGATCCATGAACATGGTATATTTCTCCATCTATTAGTGTCCTCTTTGATTTCTTTCATCAGTGTTTTATAGTTTTCTATATATAGGTCTTTAGTTTCTTTAGGTAGATATATTCCTAAGTTTTATTCTTTTCGTTGCAATGGTGAATGGAATTGTTTCCTTAATTTC
>NW_017193580.1:0-9740 GCF_001704415.2 Capra hircus
TTGGACAGCCTGTGGGAAAGCCACGTGGGAAAGCCTCGTGGGAAAACCTCGAGCGAAAGCCACAGATCCTTTGATCCACGCGAAAGGAAGCGTGACCACTGCTGCTACAGCTCGGGAGAAAGCGCACGTGCATGCCCCACTCGACGAGGACTTACTCCCTGGGGAGACTCCAGTAGTAGCCCAAGATCCATGTCAGCACTGGAGAGGAATCCTCAGGTTCCTGCACGACTCCACACAAGGTCTTAGGACCCGGCATCGACGGGACAGGAATCCCGAGAGGCCCCAAGCATCTCGCATGGGGACTGGCCTTTCCTGAGGCCACCACAGCAGCTCCCTGAGGTCCCCGTCGTAAGTCGAGAGCACCTGACGCACTCGAGAAAATCCAGGACGTTCTCCCCTCCAGGAGAGATGAGGCCCATTTCCACTGAGGCGTCTCGAGGCTAAATCACATCTATCATCTGGAACTTCCAAAGGGTCCTTCACACCCTTGCTGCAACTCAAGAAGTTCCCAGACATACCCGTCTCCACTAGAGAGGAAGCACGAGAGTTCCGCCCACATCCAAAGGAGCCCCGTTTCCACACCTCCTAGCTCGAGAGTAGGGATCCTTTCCCAGCGTGGTCGGGAAAGAATTCCCGGCGTTTCCGTTGCATCTCAACAGGAGGCGCTCTCCACAGGATAGGCGAGAGGACTCCAGGGTCGTGCCACCATTCCCAGAGTACCCTGGATGTCTCAGTCCATTCCAGGGAAAACTGTTTTCCGTGCACTGCCTCGACTTTCAAGCCGAGGATCGACTCACACCACGGTGGCACGTGGGACAGCCCTGTGGGAAAGCCTCGTGCGAAAGCCTCGAGGGAAAGCCACAGATCCCTTGATCCACGCGTAGGGAAGCATGACAATGCTGCTACGGCTCGGGAGGAAAGCGCACGTGCATGCCCCCACTCGAGACGGGGACTGACTCCACTGGGGAGACTGCAGAAGTACCCAAGATCCATGTCAGCAGGGAGAGGAACACTCAGGTTCCGGCACCGACTCCACACAAGGGCTTAGGCCCAGCATCGAAGTGAGAGGAATCCCGAGAGGCCCCCGAGCAACTCGCATGTGCACTGGTTTTTTCCTGAGGCTACCAGAGCGGGTCCCTGAGGTCCCCGTCGTAAGTCGAGAGCACCTGCCGCAAATCGAGAAAATCCAGGAGGTTCTCCCCTCAGGCGAGATGAGGCCCATTCCGCTGAGGCGTCTCCAGGATATTCACCTAACCTCTGGAACTTCCAAAGGTTCTTCACACCCTTTCTGCCACTCAAGAAGTTCCCCGACATACTGTCTCCACTCGAGAGGAAGCACGAGAGTCCCGCCCAAATCCAGAGGGGCCCCGGTTTCCGCCTGCTAGCTCGAGAGGAGGATCCTTTCCCTTCGTGGTCGGGAAAGAATTCCGGCATTCCCGACCCATCTTAAGAGGAGGCTCTCTGTACAAGAAAGGCGAGAGGAACTCCAGGTCGTGCCACCATTCCCAGAGTCCCCAGATGTCTCAGTCCATTCCAGGGAAATCTGTTTTCCCTGCACTGCGTCGACTTTCAAGCGAGGATCGACTCACAACATGGTGACAGGTGGACAGCCCTGTGGAAAAGCCTCGTGGGAAAGCCTCTTGGGAAAGCCTCGAGGGAAAGCCTCGTGGGAAAGCCTCGTGGGAAAGCCTCGAGGGAAGACACAGATCCCTTGATCCACGTGAAGGGAAGTGCGACACTGCTGCTACAGCTCGGAGGAAAGCGCACGTCCATGCCCTACTCGAGACGAGGACTGACTGCCCTGGGGAGAATCCAGAAGTACCCCAAGATCCATGTCTGCACTGGAGAGGAATCCTCAGGTTCCGGCACTGAGTCCACACAAGGTCTTAGGCCCCAGGATCGACGGAAGAGGAATCCGAGAGGCCCCGAGCAACTCCCATGGGGATGGCCTTTCCTGAGGCCACCAGAACGGATCCCTGAGGCCCTTCGTAAGTCGAGAGCACCTGCCGCAACTCGAGAAAATCCAGGAGCGTTCTCCCTCCAGACGAGATGACGCCCATTTCCGCTGAGGCAAGTAGGGGTAATCACACTTAAACTCTGGAACTTCCAAAGGGTCTTTCACACCCTTGCTGCAACTCAAGAAGTTCCCCGACATACCCGTCTCCACTTAGAGGAATCGGAGAGTCCCGCCCATATCCAGAGTGGCCCCGTTTCGCCTGCTAGCTCGAGAGGAGGGATCCTTTCCCTGCGTGGTCGGGAAAGAATTCCTAGCGTTCCCGTTGCATCTCAAGAGGAGGCGCTCTCCACAGGAAAGGCGAGAAGAACTCCAGGATCAGGCCCCATTCCCAGAGTCCCCAAGATGTCTCAGTCCATTCCAGGGAAACCTGTTTTCCTGCGCTGCCTCGACTTTCAGCGAGGATCGACTCACACCACGGTGGCACATGGGACAGCCCTGTGGGAAAGGCCTCGTGGGAAAGCCACAGATCCCTTGATCCCCGAGAAGGGAAGCGTGACACTGCTACTACAGCTCGGGAGGAAAGCGCACGTGCATGCCCCACTCGAGACGAGGACTGACTCCCTGGGGAGACTCCAGAAGTACCCAAGATCCATGTCAGCACTGGAGAGAAATCCTCAGGTTCCGGCACCGACTCCACACAAAGTCTTATGCGGGGTCAGCCCCGGTGGATCCAGGAATTCGAAGGGTGGACGGCGTTGGCGTGGAAAGCCTTGTTTATTTATTAATGTAAGATTACATTAGGAAACTATAGTGTAGTAAGAAGATTAAGTGGAGGAAGAGTGCTGAATAGCTTGGTTTACGCGGACGGCCAATAAAATTCCAGACAAGGAATTTGCACCACCTACGTTGGGCCACCGGCGCCGCTTGAATATCTAAGGGTGCCTCGCCTTAAGCTCCCTTTCGTGCGGGTCTTAACAGCCAGGCCAAGTAAGTAGACCTGGCGAGCCTCCGCACTCCAGGTGGAGATTCAGCCTGAAGTTATAGTAAAGAGCAGAGAGAAGGAAAGGTAGAGAAGAAGAAAGAGAGAGAAAGACACAGGGGAGCAGAGTCCCAAGAAACCAGGCTGAGAGACTAGTTCGAGAAGCTGGTCCGAGAAACTGGCCCCCGGCCCCTGGCCTCCTCTTTATTGATCAGAAGGTCTTTATACTTTTGATAATATATGGAGATCAATGGATAACACAAAATTATGTAGTGTTCTCAACCCAGATTCTTTCTGTATATCATTTTGTATACAAAAGGTCTCAGGTAATTTACATTATCTTCTGGCCAAGAGGATTGTTAACACTTTTTGGCTCTCTTCCTTAATGAATGTTAATTTTGTTTCCCTGAAGTGTTTTTTCTTTAATCTGCATCTCCTTAAAGCACTAAAGTTACATCTCTATAGAACAAAGGTGCAGTGGTTATAACAAAGAAGGTACTTAACTCAAAGATCTAATGTTGCTAATACCAGGTCTACTACTTGTTTTTCACATACCAACTATATCTAAAAATAAAGGATATGAAAATTTGGCAGCAAGCATTGACCCAAAAAATGAAACTTTTAATCAGTCCTATTCTAAAGATTCTGACTCCTCAGAGCTCCTGCATTCCTAGGATGTTTTAAGCTTCCTGTGCCTCCTGCGGTCAGGAGGCCTCAAACAATCACAAGCGCAGCTGTACGAGTTCTACAGGCAGGCTAGAAAGCCATCAGAGGGTTTTTGGATTGAAACACTCTTTCAAATGCAGAAGACTAACGCCCTGAATTGACTTTTTCCAGAAAAGGTCAGAAGAGTGAAAAAGCAGAGCACAAAACCCGGTAGATTTTTGTTGGGGGTACATGCTTAAAAATTTCCAGAGGGGTCCCTGAAGTCTGAGCACGCCTTGCGTATGTCAGCTTCCTTCCTCATAACCTTGTCAAGGGCGGGCTTCCTCACACTGGCTCCCCGGCAGCCTTAGGCCCCGGCATCGACGGGAGAGGAATCCCGAGAGGCCCCCGAGCAACTCGCTTGGGGACTGGCCTTTCCTGAGACCACCATAGCGGGTCCGTGAGGTCCCCGTCGTAAGTCGAGAGCACCTGCCGCAACTCGAGAAAATCCAGGAGGTTCTCCCCTCCAGGCGAGATGAGGCCCATTTCCGCTGAGGCATCTCGAGGCTAATCACACCTAACCTCTGGAACTTACAAAGGGTCTTTCACACCCTTGCTGCAACTCAAGAAGTTCCCCGACATACCCATCTCCACTCAAGAGGAATCACGAGAGTCCCGCCCTCATCCAGAGGAGTCCCGTTTCCGCCTCCCAGCTGGAGAGGAGGGATCCTTCCCCTGCGTGGTCGGGAAAGAATTCCCGGCATTTCCGTGGCATCTCAAGAGGAGGCGCTCTCCACAGGAAAGGGGAGAGGAACTCCAGGGTAGTGCCACCATTCACAGAGTCCCCCAGATGTCTCAGTCCATTCCAGGGAAGCCTGTTTCCCTGGCACTGCCTCGACTTTCAAACCGAGGGATCGAATGACACCACGGTGGCACGTGGGACATCACTGGGGGAAAGCCTCGTTGGAAAGCCTGGTGGGAAAGGGTCGTGGGAAAGCCTCATGGGAAAGCCTCGAGGGAATGCCATTGATCCTATGACCCACGGGAAGGTAAGCGTGACACTGCTGCTACAGCTCGGGAGGAAAGCGCACGTGCATAACCCCACTGGAGACGAGGACTCACTCCCCTGGGAGACTTCAGAAGTACCCCAAGAGCGATGTCAGCACTGCAGAGGAA
This sequence comes from Capra hircus, assembly GCF_001704415.2. NCBI lineage: Eukaryota > Metazoa > Chordata > Mammalia > Artiodactyla > Bovidae > Capra > Capra hircus. Next base: position 4,758 of record NW_017193580.1, read on the forward strand.
TTCTCAGTTTCCACACCGACTCCACACAAGGTCCTAGGGCCCGGCATCGATGGGAGAGGAATCCCGAGCGGCCCCGGAGCAAATCGCATTGGGACTGGCCTTTCCTGAGGCCACCAGAGCGGGTCCCTGAGGTCCCTGTCGTAAGTCGAGAGCACCTGCCGCAACTCGAGAAAATCCAGGAGGTTCTGCCCTCCAGGCGAGATGAGGCCCATTTCGCTGAGGCGTCTCGAGGCTAATCACACCTAATCTCTGGAACTTCCAAAGGGTCCTTCACACCCTTGCTGCAACTCAAGAATTTCCACGACATACCCGTCTCCACTCGAGAGGAAGAACAAGAGCTCCGCTCACATCCAGAGGATCCCCGTGTCCGCCTCGTAGCTCGAGAGGAGGGATCCTTTCCCTGTGTGGTTGGGAATGAATTCCCGGCATTCCCGTCGCATCTCAAGATGAGGCGCTCTCCACAGGAAAGGCGAGAGGAACTCAAGGGTCGTGCCACCATTCGCAGAGTCCCCCAGATGTCTCAGTCCATTACAGGGAAACCTGTTTTCCCTGCACTGCCGTGACTTTCTTGCCGAGGATCGACTCACACCACGGTGGCACGTGGGACAGCCCTGTGGGAAAGCCTCGTGGGAAAGTCCCCTGGGAAAGCCTCGTGGGAAAGTCTCTAGGGAAAGCCACAGATCCCTTGATCCACGCGAAGGGAAGCGTGACACTGCTGCTACAGCTCTGGAGGAAATCCCACGTGCATGCCCCCACTAGAGACTACGACTGACTCCCCTGGGGAGACTCCAGAAGTACCCCAAAATCCATGTCAGCACTGGAGAGGAATCCTCAAGTTCCGGCACCGAAATCACACAAGGTCGTAGGCCCCAGCATCGACGGGAGAGGAATCCCGAGAGGCCCCTGAGCAACGCGCATGTGGACTGGCCTTTCCTGAGTCCACCAGAGCGGGTCCCTGAGGTCCCCGTCATAAGTCGAGAGCACCTGCCGCAACTCGAGAAAATCCAGGAGGTTCTCTCCTCCAGGCAAGATGAGGCCCATTACCGCTGAGACGTCTCGAGGCTAATCCCACCTAACCTATGGAACTTACAAAGGGTCCTTCACACCCTTGCTGCAACTCAAGAAGCTCCCCCATATACCCGTCTCCACTCGAGAGGAAGCCCGAGAGTCCCGCCCACATCCAGAGGAGCCCCGTTACTGCCTCCTAGCTCGAGAGGAGGGATCCTTTCACTGAGTGGTCGGTCAAGTATTCCCGGAGTTCCCGTCTCATCTCAAGAGGAGGCGCTCTCCACAGGAAAGGCGAGAGGAACTCCAGATTCGTGCACCCATTCCCAGAGGCCCCCAGATGTCTCAGTCCATTCCATGGAAACCTGTTTCTACCTGCACTGCCTCGACTTTCTAGCCTAGGATCGACACGCAACACGGTGACTCGTGGGACAGCCCTGTGGAAAAGCCACGTGGGAAAGCCTCGTGGGAAAGCCTCGTGGGAAAACCTCTTGGCAAAGCCTCGAGGGAAAGCCACAGATCCGTTTATCCATGCGAAGGGAAGCGTGACACTGCTGCTACAGCTCGGAAGGAAAGCGCACATGCATGCCCACACTCGAGTAGATGACTGACTGCCCTGAGAGACTTCCAGAAGTTCCCCAAGATCCATGTCAGCACTGGAGTGGAATCCTCAGGTTCCAGCACCGACTCCACACAAGATCTTAGGCCCCGGCATCGACGGGAGAGGAATCCCGAGAGGCCCGCGAGCAACTCGCATGGGGACAGGCCTTTCCTGAGACCACCAGAGCGGGTCCCTGAGGTCCCCGTCGTAAGTTGAGAGCACTTGCCGCAACTCGAGAAAATCCAGGAGGTTCTCCCCTCCAGGCGAGCTGAGACCTGTTTCCGCTCAGGTATCTCGAGGCTAATCACACCGTACCTCTGGAACTTCCAAAGGGTCCTTCACACCCTTGCTGCAACTCTAGAAGTTCCCCGACATACCCGTCTGCACTCGAGAGGAAGCACGAGAGTCCCGCCATCATCCAGAGGAGCCCCGATTCCAGCTCCTAGCCCGAGAGGAGGATCCTTTCCCTGCGTGGTCGGGAAAGAATTCCCGGCGTTCCCGTCACATCTCAAGTGGAGGCGCGCTTCACAGGAAAGGCGAGAGGAACTCCAGGGTCGTGCCACCATTCCCAGAGTCCCCTGGATGTCTCAGTCCATTCCAGGGAAACCTGTTTTCCCTGCACTGCCTCGACTTTCAAGCCGAGGATCGACTCACACCACTGTGGCATGTGGGACAGCCCTGTGGGAAAGCCTCGTGGGAAAGCCTCTTTGGAAAGCCTCGTGGGAAAGCCTCGAGGGAATGCCACAGATCCCTTTTTCCACGGGAAAGGGTAGCGTTACACTGCTGCTACAGCTCGGGAGGAAAGTGCACTTGCATGCCCCACTCGAGACGAGGACTGACTCCCCTGGGGAGACTCCAGGATACCCAAGATCCATGTCAGCACTGGAGAGGAATCCTCAGGTTCTGGCACCGACTCCACACAAGGTCTTAGGCCCTGGCATCGATGTGAGAGGAATCCCGAGAGGCCCCCGAGCAACTCACATGGGACTGGCCTTTCCTGAGGACACCAGAGCGGTTCCCTGAGGTACGCCGTCGTAAGTCGAGAGCACCTGCCCGCAACTCGAGAAAATCCAGGAGGTTCTCCCCTCCAGGCGACATGAGGCCCATTTCCGCTGAGGTATCTCGAGGCTAATCACACTTTACCTAAGGAACTTCCAAAGGGTCCTTCACACCCTTGCTGCAACTCAAGAAGTTCCCTGATATACCCTTCTCCACTCGAGAGGAAGCACGAGAGTCCCAACCACATCCAGAGGAGCCCCGTTTCCACCTCCTAGCTCGAGAGGAGGGATCCTTTCCCTGCGTGGTGGGGAAAGAATTCGCGGCGTTCCCGTCGCATCTCAAGAGGAGGCGCTCTCCAGAGGAAAAGCGAGAGGAACTCCAGGTTCATGCCACTATTTGCCAGAGTACCCCAGATGTCTCAGTCCATTCCAGGGAACCTGGTTTCCCTGCACTGCCTCGACTTTCAAGCGAGGATCGACTCACACCACAGTGGCAATTGGGGCAGCCCTGTGGGAAAGCCTCGTGGGAAAGCCTCCGAGGGAAAGCCACAGATCCCTTGATCCACGCGTAAAGGGAAGAGTGACACTGCTGCTACAGCTCGGGAGGAAAGCGCACGTGCATGCCCCCACTCGAGACGAGGACTGACTCCATGGGGAGACTCCAGAAGTACCCGAAGATCCATGTCAGCATTGGAGAGGAATCCTCAGGTTCCGGCACCGACTCCACACAAGGTCTTAGGCCCCGGCATCGACGGGAGAGGAATCCCGAGAGGCCCCGAGCAACTCGCATGGGGACTGGCCTTACCTGAGGCCACCAGATCGGGTCCCTTGAGGTCCCGTCTTAAGACGAGAGCACCTGCCGCAACTCGAGAACATCCAGGAGGTTCTCCCATCCAGGCGAGTTGAGGCCCATTTCCGCTGAGGCGTCTCGAGGCTAATCACATCTAACATCTGGAACTTCCAAAGGGTCCTTCACACCCTTGCTGCAACTCAAGAAGTTCCCCGACATACCGGTCTCCACTCGAGAGGAAGCACGGAGTCCCGCCCACATCCAGAGTGGAACCCCGTTTCCGCCTGCCTAGCTCGAGAGGAGGATCCTTTCCCTGCGTGGTCGGGAAAGAATTTCCCGGCATTTCCGTCGCATCTCAAGAGGAGGCTCTCTCAACAGGAAAGGCGAGAGGAACTCCAGGGTCGTGCCACCATTCCCAGAGTCCCCCAGATGTCTCCGTCCATTCCAGGGAAACCTGTTTTTCCCAGCACTGCGTCGACATTCAAGCTGATGATCGACTCACACCACGGTGGCACGTGGGACAGCCCTGTGGGAAAGCGTCGTGGGAAAGCCTCGTGGGAAAGCCCTCGAGTGAAAGCCACAGATCCCTTGATCCACGCGAATGGAAGCGCGACACTAATGCTACAGCTCAAGAGGCACGCGCACGTGCATGCCCCCCACTCGAGAAGAGGACTGACCCCCTGGGGAGACTCCAGAAGTACCCCAAGATCCATGTCAACACTGGAGAGAAATCCTCAGGTTCCGGCACTGACTCCACACGAGGTCTTAGGCCCCGGAATCGACGGGAGAGGAATCCCGAGATGCCCCCGAGCAACTAGCATGGGGAATGGCATTTCCTGATGCACCAGAGCGGGTCCCTGAGGTCCCATCGTAAGTCGAGAGCACCTGCCGCAACTCGAGAAAATCCAGGAGGTTGTCCCCTCCAGGCGAGATGAGGCCCATTTCCGCAGAGGCGTCTCGAGGCTAATCACACCTAACCTCTGGAACTTCCAACGTGTCCTTCACACCCTTGCTGCAACTCAAGAAGTTCCCCGACATACCCGTCTCCACTTGAGAGGAAGCACGAGAGTCCCGGCCACATCCAGAGGAGCCCCGTTTCTGCCTCCTAGCTTGAGAGGAGGGATCGTTTCCATGCGTGGTCGGAAAGAATTCCCGGCGTTCCCGTCGAATCTCAAGAGGAGGCACTCTCCACAGGAAAGGCGAGAGAAACTCAGGTTCGTGCCACCATTCTCAGAGTCAACCAGATGTCTCAGTCAATTGCAGGGAAACCTTTTTCCATGCACTGCCTCGACTTTCAAGCCGAGGATCGACTCACACCACGGTGCACGTGGACAGCCCTGTGGGAAAGCCTCGTGGGAAAGCCTCGTGGGAAAGCCTCGAGGGAAAGCCCCTGATCCCTTGATCAGCGAAGGGAAGCATGCACTGCTGCTACAGCTCGGGAGGAAAGCGCACGTGCATGTCCCCACTCGAGACGAGGACTGACTCCCCTGGGAGACTCCAGAAGTACCCCAAGATCCATGTCAGCACTGGAGAGGAATGATCAGGTTCCGGCACCGACTCCACACAAGGTCTTAGGCCCGGCATCGACG
>NW_017193581.1:0-9740 GCF_001704415.2 Capra hircus
TGCACAGCCAGCAGGGAAGCGAGCCTCCTCGGGGGAAGAGGAGGCAGCAAGTCGTCCAAGCTTCCACGAAGCTAAGTGCGACTCCAGTACGGCAGATCTCTAGCTCTGTTCAGAGGCCCGATCTGGCAGAGTTCCTGGCACCAAGATGCTCTGCCATAGGCGAGCCTTGCGCAGACTTGCCTTGCTTTAAGGCTCCCTCCCCAGGAAGGAGCAGGCTGTGTGAGGCTCGGAAACGCCACTGGCGCCTTCCTGGCTTCAGCTCTACCCCTGCCTTGCCTTTGCACTTAGGTCCCAAGCGTCCTTGAGGAGGGCTTAGGGGCTGGTGGGTTGCACACTGCCAAGGGCTCCAGCAGTGAAAGCTCTGTCAGAGGGAAGCGAAGGGCAACAGCAGGGCTCCTTCAGCGGTTCCTTGGCCGCCCAGACAAAGCTCCGCACGGAGAGCACCAGGTTCCAAGGGCCCCTGGCTGGGTTTTGCATCCCACACTCCCAGAGGCTGACTCCGTGGGTGCCTAGAAAGTGTGTGAGAGACGTAGGTTCCCTAGCACTCTCCTCCCCAGCAGAGACATGTGCAGGTGGTTGGGGCCTTATCCTGCGTGTCTGGGTTCCCGCCCACAGCCTCAACTCAGGGGAAGCAGCCCCTGAGGCAAGACCTGCTGGAGGAGCCCTGCGCGCCCGCCTGATAGGCGAGAGCACAGCCAGCAGTGTAGCGAGCCTCCTCGGGAGAAGAGGAGGCAGCCGAGCCCAGTCAAGAGGAAAGCCCTGCTTGCACGGAGCTAAGTGGGCCTCCAGTACGGCAGAGCTCTAGCTCTGCTCAGAGCCCCGATCTGGCAGAGTTTCTGGCGCGAGGCTGCTCGGCCGGGGCTCGCCTTGCCCAGACTTGCCTTGCTTTTAGGCTCCCTCCCCAGGAAGGAGCTGTCTGAGCGAGCCTGGGAGACGCCACTGGTGCCTTCCTTGCCTCAGCTCCAATCCTGCCTTGCCTTTGCACATAGGTGCCAGGCGTGGTTGGGGAGGGCTTAGGGGTGGTGGGTTGCACACTGCCAAGGGCTTCAGCAGTGAGAGCTCTGTCAGAGGGAAGGGAAGGGCAACTGCAGGGCTCCTCCAGCGGTTTCTAGGCCGCCTAGAATCAGCGCCGCACCGAGAGCACCAGGCTCCCAGGGCCCTGGCTGGGGTTTTCAGCCCCGCACACACGGAGGCTGATTCCTTGGGTGCCCAGAAAGTGTATGACAGACGTAGGTTCCTAGCACTCTCCTCCCAGCAGAGACATGTGCAGGTGGTTGGGGCCTGATCCTGCGTGTCTGGGTTCCTGCCCACAGCCCAACTCAGGGGAAGCAGCCCCTGAGGCAAGACCTGCTGGAGGAGCCCTGCGCCCCCGCCTGATAGGCGAGTGCACAGCCAGCAGGGAAGCGAGCCTCCTCGGGGGAAGAGGAGGCAGCCCAGCCCCGTCAAGTTGAAAGCCCTGCTTGCACGGAGCTAAGTGCGCCTCCAGTACGGCAGAGCTCTAGCTCTGCTCAGAGCCCCGATCTGGCAGAGTTCCTGGCGCGAGGCTGCTCTGCCGGGGGCTAGCCTTGCCCAGACTTGCCTTGCTTTTAGGCTGCCTCTCCAGGAAGGAGCAGGCAGCAGGAGCCTGGGAGTCGCCACTGGCGCCTTTCTTGCCTCAGCTCCAATCCTGCCTTGCCTTTGCACTTAGGTCCCAGTCCTCCTTAAGGAGAGCTTAGGGGCTGGTGGGTTGCACACTGCCAAGGGCTCCAGCAGTGAGAATTCTGTCAGAGGGAAGGGAAGGGCAACTGCAGGGCTCCTCCAGCGGTTGCTTGGCCGCCCAGATTCAGCGCCACACGGAGAGCACCAGGCTCCCAGGGCCCCTGGCTGGGGTTTTCAGCCCCGCACACACGGAGGCTGATTCCTTGGGTGCCCAGAAAGTGTATGACAGACGTAGGTTCCCTAGCACTCTCCTCCCCAGCAGAGACATGTGCAGGTGTTTGGGGCCTGATCCTGCGTGTCTGGGTTCCTGCCCACAGCCCCAACTCAGGGGAAGCAGCCCCTGAGGCAAGACCTGCTGGAGGAGCCCTGCGCCCCGCCTGATAGGCGAGTGCACAGCCAGCAGGGAAGCGAGCCTCCTCGGGGGAAGAGGAGGCAGCAAGTCCCCGTCAAGCTGAAATCCCTGCTTCACGAAGCTAAGTGCGACTCCAGTACGGCAGATCTCTAGCTCTGTTCAGAGGCCCGATCTGGCAGAGTTCCTGGCACCAAGATGCTCTGCCATAGGCGAGCCTTGCGCAGACTTGCCTTGCTTTAAGGCTCCCTCCCAGGAAGGAGCAGGCTGTGTGAGGCTCGGAAACGCCACTGGCGCCTTCCTGGCTTCAGCTCTACCCCTGCCTTGCCTTTGCACTTAGGTCCCAAGCGTCCTTGAGGAGGGCTTAGGGGCTGGTGGGTTGCACACTGCCAAGGGCTCCAGCAGTGAAAGCTCTGTCAGAGGGAAGCGAAGGGCAACAGCAGGGCTCCTTCAGCGGTTCCTTGGCCGCCCAGACAAAGCTCCGCACGGAGAGCACCAGGTTCCAAGGGCCCCTGGCTGGGTTTTGCATCCCACACTCCAGAGGCTGACTCCGTGGGTGCCTAGAAAGTGTGTGAGAGACGTAGGTTCCCTAGCACTCTCCTCCCAGCAGAGACATGTGCAGGTGGTTGGGGCCTTATCCTGCGTGTCTGGGTTCCCGCCCACAGCCTCAACTCAGGGGAAGCAGCCCCTGAGGCAAGACCTGCTGGAGGAGCCCTGCGCGCCCGCCTGATAGGCGAGAGCACAGCCAGCAGTGTAGCGAGCCTCCTCGGGAGAAGAGGAGGCAGCCGAGCCCAGTCAAGAGGAAAGCCCTGCTTGCACGGAGCTAAGTGGGCCTCCAGTACGGCAGAGCTCTAGCTCTGCTCAGAGCCCGATCTGGCAGAGTTTCTGGCGCGAGGCTGCTCGGCCGGGGGCTCGCCTTGCCCAGACTTGCCTTGCTTTTAGGCTCCCTCCCCAGGAAGGAGCTGTCTGAGCGAGCCTGGGAGACGCCACTGGTGCCTTCCTTGCCTCAGCTCCAATCCTGCCTTGCCTTTGCACATAGGTGCCAGGCGTCGTTGGGGAGGGCTTAGGGGGTGGTGGGTTGCACACTGCCAAGGGCTTCAGCAGTGAGAGCTCTGTCAGAGGGAAGGGAAGGGCAACTGCAGGGCTCCTCCAGCGGTTTCTAGGCCGCCTAGAATCAGCGCCGCACCGAGAGCACCAGGCTCCCAGGGCCCCTGGCTGGGGTTTTCAGCCCCGCACACGGAGGCTGATTCCTTGGGTGCCCAGAAAGTGTATGACAGACGTAGGTTCCCTAGCACTCTCCTCCCCAGCAGAGACATGTGCAGGTGGTTGGGGCCTGATCCTGCGTGTCTGGGTTCCTGCCCACAGCCCCAACTCAGGGGAAGCAGCCCCTGAGGCAAGACCTGCTGGAGGAGCCCTGCGCCCCCGCCTGATAGGCGAGTGCACAGCCAGCAGGGAAGCGAGCCTCCTCGGGGAAGAGGAGGCAGCAAGCCCCGTCAAGCTGAAATCCCTGCTTGCACGAAGCTAAGTGCGCTCCAGTACGGCAGATCTCTAGCTCTGTTCAGAGGCCCGATCTGGCAGAGTTCCTGGCACGAGATGCTCTGCCGGCGAGCCTTGCGCAGACTTGCCTTGCTTTAAGGCTCCCTCCCCAGGAAGGAGCAGGCTGTGTGAGGCTCGGAAACGCCACTGGCGCCTTCCTGCTTCAGCTCTACCCCTGCCTTGCCTTTGCACTTAGGTCCAGCGTCCTTGAGGAGGGCTTAGGGGCTGGTGGGTTGCACACTGCCAAGGGCTCCAGCAGTGAAATCTGTCAGAGGGAAGCGAAGGGCAACAGCAGGGCTCCTTCAGCGGTTCCTTGGCCGCCCAGACAGCTCCGCACGGAGAGCACCAGGTTCCAAGGGCCCCTGGCTGGGTTTTCATCCCCACACTCCCAGAGGCTGACTCCGTGGGTGCCTAGAAAGTGTGTGAGAGACGTAGGTTCCCTAGCACTCTCCTCCCCAGCAGAGACATGTGCAGGTGGTTGGGGCCTGATCCTGCGTGTCTGGGTTCCTGCCCACAGCCCAACTCAGGGGAAGCAGCCCCTGAGGCAAGACCTGCTGGAGGAGCCCTGCGCCCGCCTGATAGGCGAGAGCACAGCCAGCAGTGCGAGCCTCCTCGGGAGAAGAGGAGGCAGCCGAGCCCAGTCAAGAGGAAAGCCCTGCTTGCACGGATAAGTGCCAGTACAGAGCTCCAGAGCCGATCTGGCAGAGTTCTGGCGGAGGCTGCTCGGCCGGGGCTCGCCTTGCCAGACTTGCCTTGCTTTTAGGCTCCCTCCCCAGGAAGGAGCTGTCTGAGCGAGCCTGGGAGACGCCACTGGCGCCTTCCTTGCCTCAGCTCCAATCCTGCCTTGCCTTTGCACTAGGTGCCAGCGTCGTTGGGGAGGGCTTAGGGGTGGTGGGTTGCACACTGCCAAGGGCTTCAGCAGTGAGAGCTCTGTCAGAGGGAAGGGGGGCAACTGCAGGGCTCCTCCAGCGGTTCTAGGCCGCCTAGAATCAGCGCCGCACCGAGAGCACCAGGCTCCCAGGGCCCCTGGCTGGGGTTTTCAGCCCCGCACACACGGAGGCTGATTCCTTGGGCCCAGAAAGTGTATGACAGACGTAGGTTCCCTAGCACTCTCCTCCCCAGCAGAGACATGTGCAGGTGTTGGGGGCCTGATCCTGCGTGTCTGGGTTCCTGCCCACAGCCCCAACTCAGGGGAAGCAGCCCCTGAGGCAAGACCTGCTGGAGGAGCCCTGCGCCCCCGCCTGATAGGCGAGTGCACAGCCAGCAGGGAAGCGAGCCTCCTCGGGGAAAGAGGAGGCAGCAAGCCCCGTCAAGTGAAAGCCCTGCTTGCACGAAGCTAAGTGCGCTCCAGTACGGCAGAGCTCTAGCTCTGTTCAGAGGCCCGATCTGGCAGAGTTCCTGGCTGCTCTGCCGGCGAGCCTTGCGCAGACTTGCCTTGCTTTAAGGCTCCTCCCCCAGGAAGGAGCAGGCTGTGTGAGCTCGGAAACGCCACTGGCCTTCCTGGCTTCAGCTCTACCCCTGCCTTGCCTTTGCACTTAGGTCCCAGCGTCCTTGAGGAGGGCTTAGGGGCTGGTGGGTTGCACACTGCCAAGGGCTCCAGCAGTGAAAGCTCTGTCAGAGGGAAGCGAAGGGCAACAGCAGGGCTCCTTCAGCGGTTCCTTGGCCGCCAGACAAAGCTCCGCACGGAGAGCACCAGGTTCCAGGGCCCCTGGCTGGGTTTTGCATCCCACACTCCGAGGCTGACTCCGTGGGTGCCTAGAAAGTGTGTGAGAGACGTAGGTTCCCTAGCACTCTCCTCCCCAGCAGAGACATGTGCAGGTGGTTGGGGCCTTATCCTGCGTGTCTGGGTTCCCGCCCACAGCCCAACTCAGGGGAAGCAGCCCCTGAGGCAAGACCTGCTGGAGGAGCCCTGCGCGCCGCCTGATAGGCGAGAGCACAGCCAGCAGTGTAGCGAGCCTCCTCGGGAGAAGAGGAGGCAGCCGAGCCCAGTCAAGAGGAAAGCCCTGCTTGCACGGAGCTAAGTGGGCCTCCAGTACGGCAGAGCTCTAGCTCTGCTCAGAGCCCCGATCTGGCAGAGTTTCTGGCGCGAGGCTGCTCGGCCGGGGCTCGCCTTGCCCAGACTTGCCTTGCTTTTAGGCTCCCTCCCCAGGAAGGAGCTGTCTGAGCGAGCCTGGGAGACGCCACTGGTGCCTTCCTTGCCTCAGCTCCAATCCTGCCTTGCCTTTGCACATAGGTGCCAGGCGTTTGGAGGGCTTAGGGGTGGTGGGTTGCACACTGCCAAGGGCTTCAGCAGTGAGAGCTCTGTCAGAGGGAAGGGAAGGGCAACTGCAGGGCTCCTCCAGCGGTTTCTAGGCCGCCTAGAATCAGCGCCGCACCGAGAGCACCAGGCTCCCAGGGCCCCTGGCTGGGGTTTTCAGCCCCGCACACACGGAGGCTGATTCCTTGGGTGCCCAGAAAGTGTATGACAGACGTAGGTTCCCTAGCACTCTCCTCCCCAGCAGAGACATGTGCAGGTGTTTGGGGCCTGATCCTGCGTGTCTGGGTTCCTGCCCACAGCCCCAACTCAGGGGAAGCAGCCCCTGAGGCAAGACCTGCTGGAGGAGCCCTGCGCCCCCGCCTGATAGGCGAGTGCACAGCCAGCAGGGAAGCGAGCCTCCTCGGGGAAGAGGAGGCAGCCAGCCCCGTCAAGTTGAAAGCCCTGCTTGCACGGAGCTAAGTGCGCCTCCAGTACGGCAGAGCTCTAGCTCTGCTCAGAGCCCCGATCTGGCAGAGTTCCTGGCGCGAGGCTGCTCTGCCGGGGCTAGCCTTGCCAGACTTGCCTTGCTTTTAGGCTGCCTCTCCAGGAAGGAGCAGGCAGCAGAGCCTGGGAGTCGCCACTGGCGCCTTTCTTGCCTCAGCTCCAATCCTGCCTTGCCTTTGCACTTAGGTCCCAGTCCTCCTTAAGGAGAGCTTAGGGGCTGGTGGGTTGCACACTGCCAAGGGCTCCAGCAGTGAGAATTCTGTCAGAGGGAAGGGAAGGGCAACTGCAGGGCTCCTCCAGCGGTTGCTTGGCCGCCCAGATTCAGCGCCACACGGAGAGCACCAGGCTCCCAGGGCCCCTGGCTGGGGTTTTCAGCCCCGCACACACGGAGGCTGATTCCTTGGGTGCCCAGAAAGTGTATGACAGACGTAGGTTCCCTAGCACTCTCCTCCCCAGCAGAGACATGTGCAGGTGTTTGGGGCCTGATCCTGCGTGTCTGGGTTCCTGCCACAGCCCCAACTCAGGGGAAGCAGCCCCTGAGGCAAGACCTGCTGGAGGAGCCCTGCGCCGCCTGATAGGCGAGTGCACAGCCAGCAGGGAAGCGAGCCTCCTCGGGGGAAGAGGAGGCAGCAAGTCCCCGTCAAGCTGAAATCCCTGCTTACACGAAGCTAAGTGCGACTCCAGTACGGCAGATCTCTAGCTCTGTTCAGAGGCCCGATCTGGCAGAGTTCCTGGCACCAGATGCTCTGCCATAGGCGAGCCTTGCGCAGACTTGCCTTGCTTTTAAGGCTCCTCCCCAGGAAGGAGCAGGCTGTGTGAGGCTCGGAAACGCCACTGGCGCCTTCCTGGCTTCAGCTCTACCCCTGCCTTGCCTTTGCACTTAGGTCCCAAGCGTCCTTGAGGAGGGCTTAGGGGCTGGTGGGTTGCACACTGCCAAGGGCTCCAGCAGTGAAAGCTCTGTCAGAGGGAAGCGAAGGGCAACAGCAGGGCTCCTTCAGCGGTTCCTTGGCCGCCCAGACAAAGCTCCGCACGGAGAGCACCAGGTTCCAAGGGCCCCTGGCTGGGTTTTGCATCCCCACACTCCCAGAGGCTGACTCCGTGGGTGCCTAGAAAGTGTGTGAGAGACGTAGGTTCCCTAGCACTCTCCTCCCGCAGAGACATGTGCAGGTGGTTGGGGCCTTATCCTGCGTGTCTGGGTTCCCGCCACAGCCTCAACTCAGGGGAAGCAGCCCCTGAGGCAAGACCTGCTGGAGGAGCCTGCGCGCCCGCCTGATAGGCGAGAGCACAGCCAGCAGTGTAGCGAGCCTCCTCGGGAGAAGAGGAGGCAGCCGAGCCCAGTCAAGAGGAAAGCCCTGCTTGCACGGAGCTAAGTGGGCCTCCAGTACGGCAGAGCTCTAGCTCTGCTCAGAGCCCGATCTGGCAGAGTTTCTGGCGCGAGGCTGCCGGGGGCTCGCCTTGCCAGACTTGCCTTGCTTTTAGGCTCCTCCCAGGAAGGAGCTGTCTGAGGAGCCTGGGAGACGCCACTGGCCTTCCTTGCCTCAGCTCCAATCCTGCCTTGCCTTTGCACATTAGGTCCCGTCCTTGGGGAGGCTTAGGGGGGTGGGTTGCACACTGCCAAGGGCTTCAGCAGTGAGAATCTGTCAGAGGGAAGGGAAGGGCAACTGCAGGGCTCCTCCAGCGGTTTCTTGGCCGCCAGATCAGCGCCGCACGGAGAGCACCAGGCTCCCAGGGCCCCTGGCTGGGGTTTTCAGCCCGCACACACGGAGGCTGATTCCTTGGGTGCCCAGAAAGTGTATGACAGACGTAGGTTCCCTAGCACTCTCCTCCCCAGCAGAGACATGTGCAGGTGTTGGGGCCTGATCCTGCGTGTCTGGGTTCCTGCCCACAGCCCCAACTCAGGGGAAGCAGCCCCTGAGGCAAGACCTGCTGGAGGAGCCCTGCGCCCCCGCCTGATAGGCGAGTGCACAGCCAGCAGGGAAGCGAGCCTCCTCGGGGAAGAGGAGGCAGCAAGTCCCGTCAAGCTGAAATCCCTGCTTGCACGAAGCTAAGTGCGACTCCAGTACGGCAGATCTCTAGCTCTGTTCAGAGGCCGATCTGGCAGAGTTCCTGGCACCAAGATGCTCTGCATAGGCGAGCCTTGCCAGACTTGCCTTGCTTTAAGGCTCCTCCCCAGGAAGGAGCAGGCTGTGTGAGGCTCGGAAACGCCACTGGCGCCTTCCTGCTTCAGCTCTACCCTGCCTTGCCTTTGCACTTAGGTCCCAAGCGTCCTTGGGAGGGCTTAGGGGCTGGTGGTTTGCACACTGCCAAGGGCTCCAGCAGTGAAAGCTCTGTCAGAGGGAAGCGAAGGGCAACAGCAGGGCTCCTTCAGCGGTTCCTTGGCCGCCCAGACAAAGCTCCGCACGGAGAGCACCAGGTTCCAAGGGCCCCTGGCTGGGTTTTGCATCCCACACTCCCAGAGGCTGACTCCGTGGGTGCCTAGAAAGTGTGTGAGAGACGTAGGTTCCCTAGCACTCTCCTCCCCAGCAGAGACATGTGCAGGTGGTTGGGGCCTTATCCTGCGTGTCTGGGTTCCGCCCACAGCCCCAACTCAGGGGAAGCAGCCCCTGAGGCAAGACCTGCTGGAGGAGCCGCCTGCGCCCGCCTGATAGGCGAGAGCACAGCCAGTGTAGCGAGCCTCCTCGGGAGAAGAGGAGGCAGCCGAGCCCAGTCAAGAGAAAGCCCTGCTTGCACGGAGCTAAGTGGCCTCCAGTACGGCAGAGCTCTAGCTCTGCTCAGAGCCCCGATCTGGCAGAGTTTCTGGCGCGAGGCTGCTCGGCCCGGGGGCTCGCCTTGCCCAGACTTGCCTTGCTTTTAGGCTCCCTCCCCAGGAAGGAGCTGTCTGAGCGAGCCTGGGAGACGCCACTGGTGCCTTCCTTGCCTCAGCTCCAATCCTGCCTTGCCTTTGCACATAGGTGCCAGCGTCGTTGGGGAGGGCTTAGGGGGTGGTGGGTTGCACACTGCCAAGGGCTTCAGCAGTGAGAGCTCTGTCAGAGGGAAGGGAAGGGCAACTGCAGGGCTCCTCCAGCGGTTTCTAGGCCGCCTAGAATCAGCGCCGCACGAGAGCCACAGGCTCCCAGGGCCCTGGCTGGGTTTTCAGCCCCGCACACACGGAGGCTGATTCCTTGGGTGCCCAGAAAGTGTATGACAGACGTAGGTTCCCTAGCATCTCCTCCCGCAGAGACATGTGCAGGTGTTGGGGCCTGATCCTGCGTGTCTGGGTTCCTGCCACAGCCCAACTCAGGGGAAGCAGCCCCTGAGGCAAGACCTGCTGGAGGAGCCCTGCGCCCCCGCCTGATAGGCGAGTGCACAGCCAGCAGGGAAGCGAGCCTCCTCGGGGAAGAGGAGGCAGCAAGTCCCGTCAAGCTGAAATCCCTGCTT